>NC_092344.1:109048850-109348850 GCF_963676685.1 Mytilus edulis | reverse complement strand
AGTTACACTTGAGAAATTGAAAAATCCTAGAACGTTTTAATTTTTTTTTTCAATATTCAAAGACAAAAGACTTAGTTTCATTCGATATGGAAGTAATTTGATAGAGCTTTGTCCAGATCATGTTAGAATGTGTAAATTATTCAAGTAAGTCGTAAGGTGTAGGTTTTGATTCCTGTCCATGATATTATAACATACATCATATAACTTTTGATCCTTTTCTAACACTTACTTATATTATTAATATCATCGATTGACAAGTAATAAAATTTCAGAAATGATTATGTATATCAAAATCCAATATGTTAATATATATTTATAAACTATATAAATCCACATACAAGAATTCATTTTTGAACGACAGGTATTGCTCATTAAATACATTAAAACAGAAAGTGAAGTTTTGACAATTACAACACAGCTTTAAAATTACAACCTTCACAATACTGCAATTCAATACATTAGTACACATTGTAGTTTATGTCTTCCCTCCCATTCCCTCTCTCTTTATCTCTCTCTTCAGTCCTCTCGTGCGACCGAGACAAACTTCTTCAAACACTTTCCAATTTACTGACATGCAATATTATACATTTTTGTCGCATATTATTTTTCTATTCCAATTGATTTTTGTGTAATATAAATGTACAAGTATTTTATTGATGTTATTTATCATTTCAAAATGGCCTTTTATTTCATTTTTGACATTTACGTAATATTCAAAAAGACTCGTCCGTGCATCTTTATATGGATGTTGATTTATCTAATCGCCTTACTTTTAAATTGAATCCAATTCATTAAGTTGAAATAAATAATATACACGAATGATAGGATAACTTTTAATTTATATTTATACGATATGTTTCCAATTTATATTTAGGTTTTGATTATCTCCTGTTATAAACCTTTTCAAGAAAGCATTACAATTTTTTATATCGTCTTCAAGGTTACTAAAATTAACCAAAAAGGTGTTATCTTGTGTCTTAGTAATAAACATCACATATCTAGAGTTTTATAAAGTAACGTTCGGTTCATGCTCTGCTAATGGTATCCTAGAAAATGTGTCACATTTTGTCATTTGTTTATGGCTGACCTGAAAACGTAGCAAATCTATAGTTTCATTATGTGCTAATGAAAAAAAGAAAAGCATGCATAATCTTGAGTTTCGTTTTATGTTCATGGTAATCTAGATATATCATTTATCTATAGTTAATGTAAACAAACACATACCTATAATTTTCGTTTGCAGCTAAAGAGCGCCTCCTATGTTCCGAAATGACTTTTAAATTCTCCAGCAACATGGTATGAGCTTTATCTCCGTGTTTCATTCTGACAACTGACAGTTCTCCTAAATACGGTCACCAGGTATGTTAGATATACAAATCCTACACATCATTACTGCATGGAATATGTTTCCAATTAACACTCACAATTTTAGTCCTAATTTTCAATATGAATTTTCTCCAAAAAGACAATTTAAAACAATCCCTCTTGCGTCGCTGACTGCAAATAGATTTCATAATCAGTGCAGAATATACTGTCACTGAAGAATTTCATCAAACCAGACATTCGTTTCATTAATAACTTCAAATGACTGGAATCTATTTTCAATATCAGAACATAAACTACTGCTTGTACATATAGTAATTAATTTCTTCTAACAGCTGTGGGATAATAATACATGTGTTGACATATTATGGAAATATAATAACATTACCTATAATCACAAAATGTATATATTTTAGATTTTCACAGTATATGCGTTAAATGCCCGACATCATTTGTTTTTGTTTTTTTTACATACAAACTGTTATGAACAGAATCTAACGCGTCTGAAAGTAAAAAGGTCGAATCACAAAACCTTTTTTTTTTGTATTTACTAACAAACACTTGTTAATATGACGATCACGGCATTTACAATCTTATTTATATACAGATTCAACGCCCTTTTCACGCCAATATATTCCTTTTCGAATAATAAATTGATAATCCAATTGCTTTCAAATACGATTTACAAACATTTTTTAGGAATAAAGACCATTTCATATATCAAAAGTATTCTCCATATCTAAAGACATTAAGGAACATTAAAACTAGTTGTGACTAGCTTTGAACAATATACCTGTTGAATTCCGTATTCTTAACTGTCGCTCAAGTTACGCTGCGATCCACCTGGCATTCATCGATCTGTCTGTTTAACCAACGATTTCATATTCTTCAAAATCGTCGTTATAATAACTGAAAGCAACAGTTTGCGCTCAGCAGTTGTTAATACTAAATGCACTGTTGAAATAAAATTTCATGTTTTCTGCATATAGAATTACCAATTAAGGAAGGTCGATTAAAGATATTGTCTTTATATCACGACGTTTTGTGTTGACATTATTGAAATAAAAGATTAAAGGTAGAATTGAGCAAGCGGTTCATCTTAGTTGCTATCTTTAATTTTTCAATACACATAGATAACAGCGAAGAAACATGAACTTTTAAAGATGTCGAGTGCACTATATTATTATGTGTCTGCTTAGGTGCGACATTAAAGTCTGTCCTCTTTATATTGACGTTTTATGAAAACCTTTCAGTTTAAACTTTTTCAATAATCATTCTTCTGTGTGGTTAGAACTTTCTGTAATACTAGTACACTTAAATGAACCATAGATTATGGCAGGGAAATTTACCATCAATGTCTTTTTCTTCCATCCAAAACAGCATGTCTAGATTAACGGGGAGTCGTGTAGACTGATCTTTCAATTCAGTAATTTTAGCGAAATCAATGTTAATTTTGATCAATCTAATTTATAAATTGAAAAAGAGTAAACAACAAAGTAACGTTGATTTTTGTCAGAATTCAACAGATAAGATCTTGGAATAACCATTGCTGATATAGTCATTGTATTTGAATGGAAATCGATACAAATTTATATTAATATCTTTGTAAAACAAGGGATAATTTGTTAATCTTAATGAAAATGTCAACTTGGTATTGCAAGGCAGACGACAACAGGTGTCGTCTCATCACATTGGTTTGTACTTCCGATCTGAAATGAAAACAAAGTAGTATAAGTTGAGAGACTAAAATATTTATTGTAACTTGGAATTGACTGATCTTATATTGCATTTGTCAACGTAAAGCCTTCTATAAGCCTTATAATACTTAAATCAATGAAATCATTCAACAGAAAAGGCGACCAATTATTGACATAAAAGCCAACACAAAAGGCTAGCGGACACTATCCCAATATTGCAGAATACACTTAATTAGCGCTGCCTTCTGCCAAACCTTTAGATTAGAGTTTTGATGAGCAATTAGATCTAGATTAAAAGAGATACTGATATATTCTAATTAGTGTATTTTATTGATTTCTATTTACCATGCAACTACTGACGAGGAGAATGATGTGTTTAAAATAATTTAAAAGGATCAAATTGTTTCAGTTTTATGTAAAAGTGCAAAAAATACATCACATTGTAAAATTTTCAAATATGCAATTTGATTAATTGAAAACATTTACATTTGAGCGATCATAGCTGTAATGATAAAATGTCTTAGACAAATAAAGCAGATACATTCAAATGTTATTGTCATTGAGATATTCTCTGTTATACTCTAGATGGGGTTATACATTTATGGTCATACCACGGCAGCAGAGGATGTTCTACGCTAAAAACTCAATAATTAATATTCATACAGACGAATTTATTAGTTTATCTAAAAAGAAAAAAAAAAGGAAAACACTTGTAAATTTCAACAGTTAGTGTTCTTAATTATGTAAAGTTAATATGACCATCAATAAGGAGGTGGTTCCTCCTGGTTAGAAACTTGTTTCGTTTGTATTTTATTTACATATGTGTTCGCTTTAACATTTTTTAAGGGAATTATATTCTTTTATTCATTTTTAATTTTTAATGGTTGGTTTTATATGAAAAATTATACGTCTTAATCACTTAAATGTTATGATCATGTATTTTTGATATGAAAAAAGGTAGTTAAAACTTATTAACTAGCAGTGCACGCCTTTTAATATCTAGCTTCCATATGTTCCATGTGGCGTCTACAATACACATATAAGTGTTCGCATTGCTTGTTCATTAATATGCAATTCTAATGGGATTATTATCATGTATCTTTCACGCAAAACCTAAGTTAGTCGCGATAACAGCTAACATATAAAAGCTACACCTAGCCAGTATTAATTCTCAAGGATAGTCAGCAACATTCAGGCCTTCGATGTAACGCTTTTTGCAACCGTCATTATTTCTTTAAAACAATAATTCCATGCATAGCGATGTAATCATATAGATGATAATTGATTTCATTGTAAGTAAAAGGATTGTTGGCACTTGTTAATCTGATCACCTCTTTCCAATATCGTATAATGAAACTGGAAAATTATCCATAGCAACTGTCTAAGTATTATGCGGTTCTAAATCAGATGCAGTCAAGGTCATCATGGTCATCTCATGATCATGGTAAATATGAGTGACTAATCAAAAAACCGCGGACGCTTAAGCTTTTGAATTTGCCAATTTTAATTTTCTTTTAAAATTTTCCTCTGAGTTCAGTATATTTGTGATAATACTTTTTACCACTGGAGCTGTAAGTAAAGAATGGATTACTAGTATAGCAACCAACAATATACTTCCGATCAATCGTGTCCGTTTTCTGTTACAACTTGTATAGACTCCGAACAGTTAAAGGCTCGATGTGTTGTGTGGATGCCTGTTTGGTGTTGATTGTCATTGGAAGGCTATCTCGTTGCCATATACCCAACCTCTTTTATTCATATGTACCAAAACAGTAATAACTGAATTATAAAACTGATGCCTTAAAATATGCATTCAGACATTCTCTAAATCCTTCATGTTCTTGTCGAAAGTCATGTGGTCCTTGGTTGCTGACTTCAGCTTAATTCATTTTTGTTTGTTGTTTTTGTCACATATATGAGGCCGTTGGTTTTCATACCAATCATACCACATCTCCTCATTTACCCTTCCGAAGCACCTGAGATCACCCCTAGTTTTTGGTGGGGTTCGTGTTGCTTATTCTTTAGTTTTCTATGTTGTGTCAGGTGTACTATTGTTTGTCTGTTTGTCCTTTTCATTTTTAGCCATGGGCTGTCAGTTTATTTTCGATTTAGAATCATATTCAAGACAGTGAGGCTGTGGCCATTGATTGACGACCTAAATTATCCCAAAGACTGGGACATATTAGGTGAACGTTTGTCTGTAACGACCACTGCTCACTACTTACTTATTATAGAATTTAAACTGTGGGGTCAACAAAGGATCTTAACGCCATTAATATTAAAATAATTCGAAAAATTAATCAGGAATAACATTATGTTTTGATTTATATTATTAATATAAATCATAACATCGTGTTATTCTTGATTATTTTTTCTAATTACTTTATTTAGGTGTTGAGAACCTTTTGTGACCCCACAGTTTAAGTGTCCTTTACAAGTACATAGTGAGTAGTGGTCATTACAGACAAACGTTCACATAATCTGTCCCAGTCAATGGGATAATTTAGGTCGTCAATCAATGACCACAGCCGCACTGTTTTGAATATGATTCTATGAGTTTGACTGTCCCTCTGGTATCTTTCGTCCCTCTTTTAAAGATCTTTTTCCATAAATCATTAAAGAATTTTACGGACGACACGGTAAAAATGATTACATATACTATGCACACATCTCACAGAACTTTGAATAACGAAATATACTAGAACATCAACAATCATACTATTGTCACTACTCCGCTTTCTTTCGTCGAAGTTATATCTCGAAATCACAGGTCTTTAATTACATTGCTATAGTTTCTTGTTTCTGAGAAATGTATGCAATTGTTAATTTCTGAAGACATCGCAGTTTAGTAGATTTTTTAAATCTCATCTAGAAATGTACATGTCAATCTAAGAGTATCGAATCTCCCATATCATGGAATTGTTGATGACACAATCAAAACCTCATTTCATATTTGATATTGTAATTTGGTAATGTTCATGACTTCTTGTTGATGTTATTAAGCCTGTTTTAAAAAAAAAAAATTATAAATGATACTTGGTTTCAGAGACTACTAGTATATCTTATTGTATCTTTATAAAATATTGAATTAGGTTATTTTTCTCACTTTTAAAAGAATAAGCTGTGATAAAAATGAAAAGAAAAAAAACACGTTTTATTTAACAAATAATGGTGTGACAGGCATACGAAACCAGTTCCTGTTCTACATGCTGAAGGATATATTTGATGAGGAAAGTCGATTGATAATTATTTTATATTCAACTGGTAATATGATTACACAACGTCACGTGAATATGATGAACAAGAAACCTTCTTGTTTAAAATATCACACTGAGGCCGATTTTTTATTTTCTGGTTCATAGGACAATTCACCATGAATGGACATATCAGCGCTGTTCATTTGCTTTTTGTGTGATTTTTGCTGTGATGTACTGTTGTTTTGTGTGTGTCATGGTTGGATACTCCATATTCTTTGTCCTTCTATTACATTAATTTGCAAGGCTTTAAGACCAGTTTCTGCTGCTGAGATTCAGTGGATGCAATTTTAAAAGATTATACTTTTTTCTCGGCACTACGAGGCTATCACACTAGTTGTGCTCACTTAAAACATTAAATAGTTATCAAAGGTACCAGGTTTATAATCTAATACGCCAGACGCGAGTTTCGTATACACAAGACTCATCAATGACGCTCAGTCCAAATTGTTATAAAGCCAAACAAGTACAAAGTTGAAGATTAAAGCTGTTAATGCATTATAAAACTACTAAAGACACATTAATTTTCAAGCCTCAAGTTTTTATCATTTATAGATGTCAAAAACATTAAACATGTTTCCCGAAAACCGTTATTAGGATCTCGCGAACCAAAAAGTCAGTTTACATTTATATTATTGAGTCATGCCTTCTAGTGGAACTTAGCCATCTCTAATCACATCTAAAAATTATATAGATTGTATATTACTTCTGTACAATATGCAAATGCATGTAAAACGGATTTTGCATTGCAATTATTGACATATATACAGGTATTGCAATCTTCAAAACTAGATATTTAAGTCTAAATATCAACATAATTACATTTTGTATTTCAGAGTTTTTATTAGAATGATTTTATGTTATTCACAGATGTTCAAATACTTAATTTCTTTCATCATCATTTCACTAATTGCCATATATATTTATCAAATTAACGTAAAATATTTATGTGTAAACAATTGCCCACTCATCCCAAAATAAATAATGACGAATATAATTAAGTTAATAGATGCATTTTCAAGCATTCTAATGTGACTTCCTGTTTTTGTTCCTGTGGAAAAACTCTAAGATTCCAATGAACGTAATATTTACAGATGTTATTATCATGAATCCCTTTGAGAGGATCTGGGTGCAGCTTACATATAAGAGAATTATAGGCAAAAAGTGCAGAATAAATGGGAAACAGTGGGTATCAAAGTACAAGTATTAAAGAATAATGAGCAAATGTATAACCAAAATAGAAAAATGGTTTGGGAATTAAAGAAAACATATATATAAATCACTATACATGATACAAAGCGACGAATTAATGAAATTTGTTAGTTTATGGACCACAATGCAAATTGAAGCACTATGTACACAAATGATATGATCACTATATGTTGTTTTCCACAAGAAAATTGAGCCAAAAAGAAGAAATACTGTTGATGTTTTCTATTCTGTTGTTATCACGAGTACCATGTAGGTATCTTTCTTTCTATTCTGTTGTTATCACGAGCACCATGTAGGTATCTTTCTTTCTATTCTGTTGTTATCACGAGTACCATGTAGGTATCTTTCTTTCAGTAGCTGACAGTGCGTGCAACATTACTGGTTGGATGCTGTCCTGTAGATAAACTCAACAAAGATACCAGGATTGAAATACAGAAGTGCTGACTACTGGGCTGGTTATACTTTCGGGGAGTTAAACTCCACCAGCAGTTGCATCGATCCAGTGGTTGTAAATAAACTCATCATAGATACCAGGATGGAAATTTTATATTAACGCCAGACGCGCGTTTCGTTTATAAAAGCGAAATCAGTGACGCTCGAATAAAAATTAAAAATGTTAAAAAAGTCAAATAAAGTACGAAATTAAAGAGCATTGAGGACCAAAAATTCCTAAAAGTTTTGCCAAATACAGCTAATTAATCTATTCCTGAGGTAGAAAAGCTTAAGTATTTCAAAAAGTCAAACTTTTGATAACAGTTAATTTATAACTATGAAAATATCAATAATAACTCAAGTCAACAATAGGCAGGTGATACCATCAGTGAATTAAAACTCCAACAGCCGTGGCATCTATCCAGTGGTTGTAAATATAGTCATCATATATACCAGGATCGCGTTTCGTCTACAAAATATTCATCAGTGACGCTCGAATAAAAAAATGTAAAACAAAAGGCCATATAAAGAACGAAGTTGAAGAGCATTGAGGACCTAACATTTCTAAATGTTTTGCCCAATACAACTAAGTAATCTATTCCTGAGGTAGAAAAGCCTAAGTATCTAAAAGATTCAAAGTTTTGTTAACAGTAAATTTATAATTATGAACATATCAATGATAACTCAAGTCAACACAGAAGTGCTGACTAATGGGCTGGTGATACTCTCGTGGAATTAAAACTACACCATCAGTGGGATCGATCCAGTTGTTGTAAATAAACTCATAATATATACCTGGATTAAATTTTATATTTATGTCAGACGCCCGTTTCGTCTACAAAAGACTCTTTTAAGTGACGCTCGATTAAAAAATTGTTAAAAAGGCCAAAATAAAGTACGAAGTTGAAGAGCATTGAGCACCAAACATTCATAAACGTTTTGAAAAATACAGCTAATGTAATATATTCATGTAATAGAAAAGCCTTAGTATTTCAACAATTCATAGTTTTGTTAACAGTTAATTTATAATTATGAACATATCAATGATAAGTCCACACAGAATCGATAACTACTGTATGCTTGCAGTTTAACTGCTTTTGTTCAAAGATGTACTGGTTTTTACCGAATTAGTTAAGATGAACACTTTTTCGTGGAATGTAATACAATTTTTAAGTCATTTATTTATTTGTTACATTCATTTATTGTATTACTTGTTTAATCTAAGCAAGCTCAGTTTTTACACATTGCTATTAGAAATTATATTCAGGTAAAAATTATACAAACAATATCTACAATTTACAAAATCTGTTAGGTTTCACGCTGCATGTTAGCACTTTTTCTTGCTTTTAAATGTGAATAGAAATAAAAAGACAGTTTCCATGTACCATTTTGTTAGTTGTTGGAAAATCACCAAGCAGTTTGGAAAGGGAAAAAATCATATACGATACGGTACCTAGAGATCGTGGAATAAGACGGGCAAGGCAACAAAATTTGTATGGTGGCATTGTAAAGGGACAGGTTCGGGGAAACCTTGTCCATGATAACAGAGAATCAGAAAATCAACGTCAACAGGCTCGACAGGACGCAGATGTTCCGCAAGTAAAACAGGAAGTAGCAGTTTCACAAAGCACCAATACTAGATGTAGGGCCACAATTACAAGAGGTAGCTACATGTACTGTAATGTTGGTGTGCAGGTAGACAACAATTATATATATGATGAGGATTTTATGCAAGAAACTATTCCTATTTCATGCAATTATACATAAAGAACCCTTTATTTGTACCTTTAAACAACGAGAATGACTTATTTGTAACTCAAGGTTTGAAAGAATAAAAATGGGCTTTACAATATGTCCATTTGGCACCGGCTTTTATTACATCAGAATTTTAATGTTCCAAATGAATTAAGCATCATTAAACTTGCGGTTATGGATGGAAGTATAATAGTAAACACTAAAAATAGAAATTTGAAAGTAAAACATATTGATAACATAAAGGCACAACCGACACTTTTTTTAATTTGGCAAAAATAGTCATCCAAAGTCCCTCGTTGCTAGCACGTGATTTATTTTCATATATTGCTTTAACAAGATGTGCAGTAACTGATGCCCTATTTGTAAATAAAGGCAACAGTAGTATACCGCTGTTCAAAACTCATAAATCCATGGACAAAAAACAAAATCGGGATAACAAACTATAACCGAGGGAAACGCATTAAATATAAGAGGAGAACAACGACATAACACTAAAATGTAACGGAGTATCAATATAACCAATAATTTAGACTTCCTATAAAAATATGGTCATAAATTGATGGCAATTTATGGTTTCGCTTCATTGTAAAAGTTGCTTATGGAGACAATTCCCTCCATTTCAAATAATGCTGTTACGTCTAAAACTTTTCAAAAGGATGCTTTCGAATGAATTACACATGTATATATGCATGTTTAAGACGTAATGGGATGCACCCTTCAGCTTTATGTGTATATTAAAAAAAAAAGCAAAAAAAATACATCTAAGACCCCGTTTACACTGACCAAAAAGATCGATCTTTACCATCGATCTTTTTAAGATAGATCTTTAGTCCAGTGTAAACGGGTAAGATCGATCTTCAATCGGACTTAAAAAGTCTACCTTTAGAGGTGGTTTTAAAAAGGTCGATCTTATTTGAATCCATCTCTTTCTTTTTTTTTTTGGTGTTAACGCTTAAATCGATCGCGATCGATCTTTTTTCAAGTGAATGTTATATGTAGATAGGAAAATAAAGGTCAGATCGGTTCTTTTTATGTTGTAGTGTTAACGCATTGGATTAGATAAAAGATCGATCTCGATCGATCTTGCTTGTGCAATGTAAACGCAAACTGGTCTTTTTTGAAAGTGTAAACGGGGTCTTAGACCCCGTTCACACTAGGACATTTTTATCGATTTAAACTAGACCGGTTCACTTAAGATCGGTTTCAGGGCTAATGTGAACGCATTGAATCGATCTTCAATCGGTCTAAACTAAAACACCAAACGAGGTAGTTTAGTTTGAATCGATCTAAAGTAAACCGATCTTACTTTAGATGTGAACGCAGAGATCGGTTTAAACTAGTACGATTGAATCGAAAATAACGTATGCGCATGTATAGCGGCAAAACTATATCAGAGGTTCGTTGTTTAACCCAAATTTCTCTGTTTAAAGACCTTTAAAACAAACTGTAAACATGTTGTCTTCGCCATAGCATAGATTTGCGAAATCTGTGTCTTCTTTTCTTATGTTGATTTTTTTTCTTTGCAGGAACCGCAGTATTTCCGGCGTCGTGTTGTAACTTCGTTGCTACAGTTATTTTTTTTCAAAATTAAAGAAAACTGCAATAACACCAGTATCAAAATTTTAAATTGTGATTCAAGAG
The DNA here is from genome assembly GCF_963676685.1 of Mytilus edulis. Classification (NCBI taxonomy): domain Eukaryota; kingdom Metazoa; phylum Mollusca; class Bivalvia; order Mytilida; family Mytilidae; genus Mytilus; species Mytilus edulis. Next base: position 109,337,536 of record NC_092344.1, on the reverse strand, counting down.
AAACAATAACTTTATCCAATTTTTTCCCCAAGTGTGTGTATCAGTGTATCAGCACATGAATTTGATAAATCAGTTCTATTTATACACAGTGTTTACAGTTTTACGGGCAAAAAGGTTAGATCGATTGCGTTTTTAATTGTAGTGTGAACGCAGTGGTTCATATTAGACCGATAGAGATCGTAATGATTAAAGATAATGTGAACGCGAACTGGTTTTATTTAGATCGATTCAAATTAGATCGATAAAAAAAATGCTAGTGTGAACAGGGTCTTAGACCCCATTTACACTGACCAAAAAAGATCGATCTTATTAAATCGATCTTTTTAAGATCGATCTGTGGTCCAGTGTAAACGGGTTAGATCGATCTTCAATTGGACTTAAAAAGTCTACCTCTAGAGGTGGTTTTAACAGGATCGATCTTATTTAAATCGAACTTTTATTTTTGTGTAAACGCTTAGATCGATCGCAATCGATCTTTATTTCAAGTGAATGTTATATTTAGATAGGAAAATGAAGGTCAGACCGGTTCTTTTTATGTTGTAGTGTAATCGCACTGGATTAAATAAGATCGATCTCGATCGATTTTGCTTTTGCAATGTAAACGCGAACTGGTCTTTTTAAGATCGATTCAAATAAAGATTGATTCAATTTCGTTGCAAGTGTAAACAGAGTCTTAATATTAGAAAAGGACACTCAAGGGCAACCTATGGTAAATCAAATAAGAACATTTTTTCAACAGCCAAGATCACAATTTATACAACCTGCTTGGTATCCTCACAATATTCGTAATTGATATTATCAAATAATGAAATTCATAGATACGATGTTTGAAGCTTGTTTACTCACATATATGAGCTGCAGCTATTAGATTAGATTATTGTCAGATTATTTAAGATATAGTTGTAAAGTACATACAATACGAAGAGCCCAGACTTCTTTTGAAAATTTAAAATCGGTTATTTAAAAAATTGAAAATAAAATAAAAATATTGGTCACATGCCTACTTCAAATTTGAAATGTTCTCCAATAGGTTTAGTCCAAAAAAAATAGACATCAGGCTAGCGTTTAATAACACATTGATCTTATCCACCTACGTCAATTCAGTATTCATCATTTGAAAATGCGGTATATAGTTAGCAAAATTGGGAACAAAAGCTCCTTATTGCAAAAATGGACATAAAATCGGCATTAAGACTACTAGTATTGGATTATTGTCCAGATCATTTTAATTTATTAGGATTTAAAATTGGTTCAAAATATTTTATAGACACATGTATGCCCATGGGATGTTCTATTTCTTATTCCACGTTTGAAACAATCTCCACTTTTAAGCATTGGTTAACATAAAAAAGCAGGATCAAAACTATTATCAAGATGATTTCTTTTTCGCTGGTCGTAAGGAATCTAACGATTTTAAAAAATTGATGTGCGGATTTATGAGGGTATGCGAACGATAAAATGTGCAAATTGCAGATGAAAAGACTGAAGGTTCCAGTTGTATATTAGAGTATTTGATAGTCAACTTGTTGTAAATTTATGTTATTTGATAGAAGAAAATTAAATTATAATGACAAAAAAGCAACTAAAAGCTAATCAATTTGTTGTTGTTTATTTTCCAATAAATAATATAACCGTATAACTCTTAAATAATAGAATGAAATTCAAAACAGTGTGGCTGTGGCCATTGATTGACACATTAAATTCATCCATTGACTGGGACAATTTAGGTGAACGTTTGTATGTAACGATCACTGCTCACTATGTACTTTTTAAAGACACTTAAACTATGGGGTCACCAAAGGTTCTCAACACCTTAATAAAGTAATTCGAAAAACTAATCAGAAATAACACGATGTTTTGATGTATATCAATTATATAAATCAAAACATAAAGGTTATTCCTGATTAGTTTTTTGAATTATTTTATAATTAAAGGCGCTAAGAAACCTTTGGTGACCCCATAGTTTAAATGTCTATCGTAGGTACGTCGTGAACAGTGGTCGTTACAGACAAAAGTTCATGTAAATTGTCCCAGTCAATAGATGAATTTAATGTGTCAATCAATGGCCACAGCCACACTGTTTTGAATTTCATTCTATTTTTGCTTGGTGTGATATTAATTCTTTATTCTAAATCAAATCAAGCAAACGTGTTTCCGTATAACAAGCATTTCACAATCTATTTTACACACACAAATTATATACAATAAACAAACACTAGAAAGTACAATTTTCATAGAACCATTTATACCATGGCATTTACTGGTTTACAGCAGTAGTAAGGCATTATTTATCTTTTAGCTTGATGTTGGCAGTTGTATTGTTATGTGTTACATGTTCTGAAATATTTTGTTGTAGAGTGATGACTTGAACGCGTAGTTTGTACGAAGTTGAGGTGTTGTTTCAATCGAGAGTATGGAGTTTGACGAGTTCTTCTTTTTGCTGGTTTTTATATTCATACTCTTATACTCTTTCATTGATCGTTGTCTCATATATCTCAATTATAGTTTAACCACATCAATTTAACAACAACCGAATTTGACTGGCTTACGCTCATATGTTGTCTATTTTTTATGAATGGAACAACTACCGTACATGTATATGACTAGGTTATCCGCATATGTTACCTATTCTTTAAACCAGGACAACGACCGAATTTTACTGGTTTACCATCAAACATGCTGCCTTTCATTTATGACCGGGACAAAAATTTGACTAAATTTGACTGGTTTTCGCTCATATATTGCCTATTTTTATGAATGAAACAACGACCTTATATGAATAGGTTACCCTAATATGTTGTCTACTTTTTATGACCAGGACAACGACCGAATTCGATCAGTTTGTTTAGCGAAACAATCCGATCAATTTTCAAATGATGAACTCATATAGGCAAGATCACATATCAATCTGCTGTTAACAGCGACCAGTTTGCCTCTTACTAAATGCTCAACCAGATAAAAATATAACAAAATCTCAACTTTCTGCAGTCAAGATAGCAAGGAATACTTTGCATAGAGAATCGACTAGAGATGCAAAACTTTTTTAAAAGAAAAATCTAGAACTCAACCCAATTATGGATGGTAACCCTGGCGAAATAAACACCCCAAAAAACGGAGGCTTTAGTATTAACGCATGTGTTTATATTTTGGATAAAATAGTTATTTTGAGCGGAAAAGATGGCTCCGCTGGGAAAATCAAGGATATCGACATTTTAAATTTAAACGTTTTAGCTGAATTTAGCTTTTCTGAAACGATGAAAAGACTTGAATACGACATTGAAAGCAAAGCCTAAAATTATTTCTTTCCTATTACAACTCAAGTTATTTAGTTTAAAGTTAAGCGTCAAATTCAACTCCGAAAATCCAATTAAAATACAAATCCAATAGCAAATACCTGAGAAATTGAGAATTGTGCGTATTTGATAGAATTTCATACGTCATAGTCCGTAACTCTGATCAAAGTGTTAGTATCACAAATAACAGACGGGAAGCAACAAACATGCTTTACTTCACAGACTGAATGTACTTTTCTTAATGGATTTGTAACGGCAAGAATAGACATTTACTACATACATCAAACGGGGAAGAACTCTTACGTACGTCATTAGATGGCGAAATCATCTTTTCCGTTTAAAAGACGTCCAATTTAAAATAATATCAAGTTCATCAACAAGGTATAATATCCATTGGAAGTAGAAACGGGGCGATATATGCCGTATGCGAAAATTGAAAACCAGTGCGAATACTTTTTAAATGCAAGCAATTCAGAATCAATAACAAGATTTGTTTTAGCAACTAGTACTAGTATGTGGATCTAATTATTTAGAAATACGGTGTCTTAGTTTGAACAAAATGACGAATACAGGAAAGTTATAGAGAGTTTTGCTATTGTTTAATAACAAAAAAGAAATCAAAAGTAAAAGATTTCAACATATATCTTGTTTTATGTAGTTTCGATTGAAAAGTAAGCTATATATATAGTTTAAGATCTCAAAAACTTTGTACCATGTTTTTGTACAGAAACACAAAATGGGTCAGGCTCCGGATTAGAGATGTTTCAAATTGGTTTATATCAATGAGATAGCAATGTTTGTTCTAAATTACTCAAATGAAGTGAGCGTGTTTAGCTGACGTAGCCAGGTCGTCGTCCGTAACTTCTTTTTAAAGATCTTCTACTCTGAAACTACTCAATGGATCAAACCGAAGTTTGTGGTTTCGTCAAGGGATTGATTAACCAACATGACTGCTGTGTCTAAATAAAGAGCATAGGGGTCAATCTTCAGTTTTGACATATATTTCTATGAAAACTATAACAATAATGGAAAAATGGACAGGGTAAAATGGTCAGCCAGACAAGTTCTATCTATCTATAAAAGTTTGGAAAAAATGGTTTTCTTTTCGTTGTCATCATTTCAAAAACAATACGAGCTAGGTTAAAACAATAAACTGCAAAATATATCAGCATGGCCAGATCTGTTTTGCTCTAGAAATGAGACAACCCTTTTAGAGTTTTTGCCCAGAAATGTTGATTTTTACTTTTTTTCAGTTCTGTCTGTTATCATAAAAAATCAAAGTGATGGAAATCACTCATGGAAAGATTAGAAGAGTAGTTTGAATTATTTCATATTAAGGTATGGTGGGGGGAAATGTACATTAATAAAGCATTATTGCTGAAAATTGCATTAACAGCAGGTCTTTAGAAGGAAACTTGCTTTTCCAGTATGAGGATAAAATGAGCTCAAATTAAATAATATGGGTCTCTTAATTTGCACAATTTTATTTAAACTGCAGTTTATATCTTATCGAAATTATGTTGCCAGTTCTGAACATGTTTCAAAAAAACAAAAAAAAAGCAAAAATTCTTCTAGTAAATGTTACCAACTATCCTTGTAAGACATAAAACTTTAAAATTTTAAAGCGTCAACTCTTTAAAGTGTCAACAAAAAAAATTGAAAATTGTTGTTATGGGGAATTTTGTAAGTTGAAACAGAGGTTATAGGGCATTGAGGATTAAAAGTTTTAGAGTGCCTTTTGATCAATTTTTAAAGTATTTTTCAACACAGGGCATTGAAAATGTACTTTTTCAACGTAAACCAATTACAAAACTTATCTTATTGAAATGTGGATTCTTTCTTGATTGCAAAAATATATATTCACTTCTAATAAAAATTCAAATGACTAAAATAGACATAATGATTGATGGGAACTAAACTAATAAACAATGGTTTGTTATAATTAAAAGTTTTAAAATTTTTAAACTGTTTCAAGCCAATTCCTGATAAAAAAAAAAGTGTACTAATTTAATTGTTGATTAATTACAGATGATTATTGGAAATTTATCAAGTAAATTATAAGCCTTACTTGAATACCTTTTATTTATTCATATTTATATTCATATTTCATTTTTTTTAAGATCTTGTTAATCCATTAATCATTTATCTTTTAGATATAATTTACAGAATCACTTTATGTAATGTAGATCAAAAGTAATTGGCAATAACTAAATCTATCATCCTTATAAATATCAAACATCTAAAATACACATTTGTGTATTCAATTATACACAAATGTATATGCAATTATGAGGTCAAATACTTGTGTATTAAAAATTATATTGAGTGGTCTGTATAATTATGTAAGACTTAGGTTGATAGGTAATGTGGTCAATTTGATTGGCAGTTTAGGAGGTGGGGCATTGTAATTAAAGGTTCACCTTGTCTCTGATTGATTAGTGATACTGACAGTTGTCAATCATACTAGTTGAATCAATACCCAGTTACCTAATCAAAAGGTTTTTTAAAAGCTTGCATTGCACATCAACACACCTTAATGACATACATTCTTGAATGAACTGCTCCAATAATATACCCAGTTTTTTTTCAGTTTATATGTGTATTATGTGCACATACATCAGAACCATAAGGAACTATATTTCAGTGTGAATACATTTAGTAACAGTAGCTAACCTGTCCTGTTGTTAGGGAGGCTGGTGCCTAAGTAAAGATTTAGAACAAGTTCTTATCTTTCCAAAAATCATCAATGACCGGTACAGGAACAGATGTGCTTCTTGTTTTAAATGTATATTCCAAGCTTTCAAGAAATATTTATAATTATCATTCATATGCGATATGTATTTGATAAAAACATATTTGTTTTATGACAAATATAAATTTCAAAATTCTATAATTTGTAATGGTATTCATGGAATATACTTAGAATGTTATGGTATTCATAGAATATACTTAGAATGTTATGGTATCCATAGAATATACTTAAAATGTAATGGTATTCATAGAATATACTTAGAATGTTATGGTATCCATAGAATTTACTTAGAATGTTATGGTATCCATAGAATATACTTAGAATGTTATGGTATCCATAGATTTTATTTAGAATGTTATGGTATCCATAGAATATACTTAGAATGTCATGGTATCCATAGAATATACTTAGAATGTTATGGTATCCATAGAATATACTTAGAATGTTATGGTATCCATAGAATATACTTAGAATGTTATGGTATCCATAGAATATACTTAGAATGTTATGGTATCCATAGAATATACTTAGAATGTTATGGTATCCATATAATATACTTAGAATGTTATGGTATCCATAGAATATACTTAGAATGTTATGGTATCCATAGAATTTACTTAGAATGTTATGGTATTCATAGAATATACTTAGAATGTTATGGTATCCATAGAATATACTTAGAATGTAATGGTATTCATAGAATATACTTAGAATGTTATGATATCCATAGAATATACTTAGAAAGTCATGGTATCCATAGAATATACTTAGAATGTCATGGTATCCATAGAATATACTTAGAATGTCATGGTATCCATAGAATATACTTAGAATGTCATGGTATCCATAGAATATACTTAGAATGTCATGGTATTCATAGAATATACTTAGAATGTCATGGTATCCATAGAATATACTTAGAATGTTATGGTATCCATAGAATATACTTAGAATGCTTAGAATGTTATGGTATCCATAGAATATACTTAGAAAGTTATGGTATCCATAGAATATACTTAGAATATACTTAGAATGTTATGGTATCCATAGAATATACTTAGAATGTTATGGTATCCATAGAATATACTTAGAATGTTATGGTATCCATAGAATATACTTAGAATGTTATGGTATCCATAGAATTTACTTAGAATGTTATGGTATCCATAGAATATACTTAGAATGTTATGGTATCCATAGAATATACTTAGAATGTTATGGTATCCATAGAATATACTTAGAATGTTATGGTATCCATAGAATTTACTTAGAATGTTATGGTATCCATAGAATATACTTAGAATGTTATGGTATCCATATAATATACTTAGAATGTTATGGTGTCCATAGAATTTACTTAGAATGTTATGGTATCCATAGAATTTACTTAGAATGTTATGGTATCCATAGAATATACTTAGAATGTTATGGTATCCATAGATTTTACTTATGACTTGTTGTTACGTGCATCTATATTTCATTTATATGTTGTTGGGTTTTTTTAAATATTATTATTGTCTGTGTTTGGATCACGCCTCTATTGAGCTCTTTCCAATAAATATTGAATGAATGGATAATTAGAAACATTTATGCCGTTATATACCTTGTTTTCCGTGTAATTATGATGGTCCTGACCTCTGTGCTTTGTCTTAGTTGTTGATATGTATATTTGAATAAGAAGATGTGGTATGAGTGTCAATCAGACAATTGTATAGAAAGTTAACAATTATAGGCCAAAGTACGGCCTTCAACATAGAGTATTGTCTCACACTGAACAGCAATCCTAAAGAGCCCCAAAATGACCATTGTCAAATAATTAAAAAAAGGGAAAACTAACGTGTCTAATCCATATCAAAATCAAGGAGTGAGAATCACCTATCAACAACACCAACACTACAAACAACGAAAAATAGGCTCCTGACTTAGGACAGGTGTACAGAATTACATCAACACGACAAACACCGAACAATAGGCTCCTGACTTAGGACAGGTGTACAGAATTACACCAACACGACAAACACCGAACAATAGGCTCCTGACTTAGGACAGGTGTACAGAATTACACCAACACGACAAACACCGAACAATAGGCTCCTGACTTAGGACAGGTGTACAGAATTACACCAACACGACAAACACCGAACAATAGGCTCCTGACTTAGGACAGGTGTATAGAATTACACCAACACTACAAACAACGAACAATAGGCTCCTGACTTAGGACAGGTGTACAGAATTACACCAACACGACAAACACCGAACAATAGGCTCCTGACTTAGGACAGGTGTACAGAATTACACCAACACGACAAACACCGAACAATAGGCTCCTGACTTAGGACAGGTGTACAGAATTACACCAACACTACAAACAACGAACAATAGGCTCCTGACTTAGGACAGGTGTACAGAATTACACCAACACGACAAACACCGAACAATAGGCTCCTGACTTAGGACAGGTGTACAGAATTACACCAACACGACAAACACCGAACAATAGGCTCCTGACTTAGGACAGGTGTACAGAATTACACCAACACTACAAACAACGAACAATAGGCTCCTGACTTAGGACAGGTGTACAGAATTACACCAACACGACAAACACCGAACAATAGGCTCCTGACTTAGGACAGGTGTACAAAATTACACCAACACGACAAACACCGAACAATAGGCTCCTGACTTAGGACAGGTGTACAGAATTGCACCAACATGACAAACAACGAACAATCGGCTCCTGACTTAGGACAGGTGTACAGAATTACACCAACACGACAAACAACGAACAATAGGCTCCTGACTTAGGACAGGTGTACACAATTGGTTAGTGTCCTACAAAAAGTATCAAAAGCAAATTTATCCTTCTTACGATGAATTCATTGGTAGTTCTGTTTTTTTCGATCCGGTCCTCTTACATGTACTAGTATCTATTATATCGTGATTTGAAAATAACCAAAATTTGTACATAAATGAAACTGATGGCGTTATATTAATTTTTAAACACATTTTATCAAACATGATATTATATGATGTTATACCATATTATAAATACATGTACATAAAAAAAATCCTGAAATAATTGTTTATCTATTTTTGTAATTCTGATATAATTCACAAAACTTATTTATATCTGTAATTTCACTGTCAAGTAGAAGTGGGTATAGTTATGCGACTTCACGATTCAGGAAGTGTACAGAAAATAAAAGCAATTTGTTCCATATTTGTAGCTAAATTAAAATTTAGATGAAATAGGACCTGGATTCTATTTTTATTGATAAAATTGATGTGGGAAACCACCAGTATTTAATAAAACTGTACAAAGCAAAGAATACGGAAACTAAACCAAAAAAAGAACAGCGAAGTGTCCTACATGTTAAACCATTATGAGTTGATTGGTTTGTAACTAAAATAACATTCACCGTCTTGGACTTGATAATTAACATGCGCATTTAGACGTACAGTCCATATATAGCTCTAAGAAGCAAGATCATGAAGTAATGTAAAGAGACATAGCAAGTTATAATACAATAAATGATCTAATTGTAGAAATCAATGCTTTCAAGGTTTTTTTTTTTTTTTTTAGAAAATTTGTAATGGTTGATAATGATTATTCTTAGTCGAACATCAAATGTCAAATACATTTCTTGTATATAAACAGGAAGATAACAAATTGAATATAAACTAGATTGGAAGATACTGAAAAGTTTGTCGCCCAGGATGAAGAATGTGAAACATGTTCAGATACAGAAAACTTTGGGAGGCCACGTTGGGTAGGGTTAGAAAGTGTGCCTTGCATCAGGCCATCTAAAACACATAAGGAATTTGATGCAAATGACCTTTAGCATCCAGTTGATAAGGAATTTGATGCAAATGACCTTTCGCATCCAGTTGATCCTGACACAGTCTCGAATTTAATATCTACAATCCGCCCAGGCTTGACTTTTATTTAAACATTAAGCACAGCCAATGAAACGCGACACACCCCTTTCAACATTGATTTTTCTGTCAGAAAAGTGAATAGAACCAGTAATTCATATACCTGTTAACCCCAGGGTTTCAAACCACCTGAAAGTTGCATTATATCATGAATAGGCAATATAAGGGTTATAGTAAAAGACATAATCTTCGCTTTCTTGCTTTAAATAATCTATTGGTACACAATATGTGTCAATTATATGTTGCCCTTGTGTCAATTATATGTTGCCCTTGGGTCAATTATATGTTGCCCTTGTGTCAATTATATGTTGCCCTTGTGCTTCGACACATTGAAAAATTATATCATGTATTTACAAGATTGGAATACAGTTAAAGGCGCTATATTTAAGCTCGAGCTAAATTATCTGGCTTTTTTTTCCTGATTTTTTTCTAAATCATTTGTGTTCTCGCTTGAAATGTTTTATACGATCTATGTCAATTATATGCCGGGTTTTTTTTCCTATATATTTAATCTACTCGCGAAAAAGTATCTCTACGCGTCATTATATCATCTGGTCAATTAGGTGAAAATGGACGAATGTGTTACAGAGTTGGGGCTAATAATCTGAAAAAGTGAGGAATCCAATTATATTTCATCAAGATGTTTTGTGAAAATTGCACTTGTTATATGATATATATCCAAACAAAAACACAAAAAGTTGATATATCGATGAGCTCTTGAGAAGGAACTAGTCGAAGGGAAATCTAACATTATTAATTTTTATCTTCACGTTTAGATATAATTGTGACGTCCTATTAGTAATAATTGATAATAGAATTGAAACTAATTGCATCACAGAAAAATTGTACTTTTCTGAATACTTTGAACTCATTTCCAGAAGTATGTCAGAAAGGCTGAAATTGTTCTCATTGACCAATATAGTGATTCTTTGTTATTGACACAGAAAAGGGATGAGTAAGGAAAATTAATAAAAGAATGCTCTTCAGGAGATTATAATTTATTTCATATAAGACTACTTACTTCTGGTCATTCTCTATAAGGTGGCATTTTTGTTATTGGGTATTGATAATTTTAAATATCATACACTAAAATCACATGATAACTTATAGAGAATATACTTTTTTTTTTAGGTTAATATGTCCGATTAGACAGAAAAAATTAATTGCGATTATTATAATTTAGAATTATTACATTGTTATATCGTTTAAATGTCGGTATATTTCTTCAAGTGATTACAATGTTACTTTGTCAATGATATATATAGTACGATACGAAATGCAATTAACCTTCAAGAATAAATCAAGGTTACAAGTGTTGCAAATAGCATCAGAAATTAATATTTAGTTGTGGCCTATCGGTAAACGCGAACAATTACCACCACCACGATGGATGTTCCCGAGCGTTTTACCCCGAGAAGCACAATCGCTAGACTGATTATAGAAAATAGTCATAAAATAATTATCACTCTGATATTTGAAGAAAAAAAACATTTAAAATACAACTATCCTGATTGTTTACACTTACAACGCTATTTCAGGCTGCTGTGTCGTCTTATGGCAATATTCAGCAGTGTTGCCCCTAGTGACGTCTTGTTCATGCAGAAGTAAATCAAATGTTATGACACTAATGGTGTTATATTAACAAGATGGTAATATGATTGTTTAAGGTTCTTGCAATAAAATCACATTTGCAAGTACACTTTAAGAAAAAAATGCATAAAAAACATGAACTACCAGTATCTCTATACATGTATCTCCTTCAGATAGAGGAAACGTTTTCCTTACTTTTAATATTCAGCAAATGAGCTCATAAAGTATCAAAGATACGTATGACGCACTGGTGACATTTATACTCTGTAACAAAAACTCTGTAAAAGATCCCAAATGTCCGATTTTGCCATGACACAGGTTGACACTTTCTGCAAGAAACGACTTGAGATTCGTGATTACTGATTATGTAACAATTCCAGATACTGTATCTGTATGGTTTTACACCGTTTGGAGTTTATTCAATTCACTTTTTATCAGTAATATCTGCTTTATACGTGGTGTTGACTGTACAATGATATGCTTCCATTAACAAAATGGTATATACAACACTAACATTAAATTACTGATAAAACAATACATGTTACAATATTTTTTCGTTATCGTGTATATGTTGCAAAAATTGCAATGAAAGGAAGATTTCATATTTATTGTTCTAGAAATACAGAAGCTATTGTTAGAGCAACATTTAGTAATTATTGTTAGTGCCGAAACGATATTCTGTAGGACCTGTGGGTTGTTTTAATATCGCCTACTGTATAATCTTTGGAAATTAATACATTATGCAGAAGCTATAATCAATACTTCATAAGTCATTTTCTTGTCTTCTCTTCAAAACTCTGAAAGAAAGGATTTATTAAATTTCTTGAAAAGATGAAAAACGTATCTAGAATTCTCATTGTAACAATTTAAAAATATTAAAAATCAAATTAAAAGTCGAAATTCGTAGACAATTCGACTCCTGGAGAGTGAATTTAATTTAAACAACAAAACACCAAAACGATATAAGTTATATATAACCTACACCCAGGAGCAAAGAAAATGAACCCCTTTATTATAGCATACTAAAATCATTCTTTTTATAATTTCCTCGTTTAAAACTTTTACGACCAAAAAAGATAAATGTCACATCTAAGATATAACACACATGTCACTGAATATGAGTGCATCAGCTCGATTTGGATATCATGGCAGTTTCATACTGGAATCTCTATACAAAAAATTACAACAAAAAAAAAAGATTTTCGTTCCTGGTTGTTTATTTTCCCTTTTTGGACGGTGAGGTTTATTTGGTCCCTTCGTATATTTTACAACTGGGTCGCAATCCGTGTCAGTAGGCGATTTTTAGATTTCAATGAACGCGTAATATATATAGTCTAAAGTGAAAACAACGCTCTAACCTGTGATTGCGTTGGATAAAAACCGTAATATTTATACGTGTGCACGCAAAATAAATTTCTAAGTAGAGGGATCTAATTATAAAAAAAATGGTATGATTGCCAATGTGACAACTCTCCACAAAAGACCAAATGACACAGAAATTAACAACTCAAGGTCACCTTACGGCCTTCAACAATGATCAAAGCCCATACCGCATAGTCAGCTATAAAAGGCCCCGAAATGATAATGTAAACAATTCAAACAAGAAAACTAACAGCCTAGTCTATGTACCGAAAATGAACAAAAAACAAATATGTAACACATAAACAAATGACAACCACTGAACTATAGGCTCATGACTTGAGACATGCACATAAATACAGAATGTGGCAGGGTTAAAAATGTTAGCGAGATCCCAACCTTCCCCCTAACCCGGGACAATATGGTGTAACAGTACACCATAAGAACGCACTACAAAAATCAGTTGGCTTTACTCATCAGATGGATAAAGATACAAATACTACATATACATGTGGACGTGGCCAGGTACATGTTCTTCCCAACAACAAAAAGACACAAAGTACAGATCTGAGAGTACTCGCAGTTACTGATAGCTAGTTCAAAACCACTAACAACTAATAAAAAAAATCCTGCATCTAAGTCTACATTATAAGTTCACATCCAACATCCGATGGATTTAGTGTAAAGACGTCATAAACAGTCAGAGAAAAACATGACCTTGTGCAATGCCAAGATATCTGTAAGTATCGACAGATTGTAGATACATAAATATATATATGTAGATTGTAGATACATTATAAATATATATATGTAGATTGTAGATACATTATATATATATGTAGATTGTAGATACATTATAAATATATATATGTAGATTGTAGATACATAGACAGATTGTAGATACATAAATACATAAATGTGTATATGTATATAAAAATTATATTTAGTTTGCTTTTAATTTACTGATAACAAAATCAATACTAATACCAATAAACACAACATTCAATAATCTAATTACAGTGTTGAATCGGTAACCTTTTAGAATAAGTTTATTTAAAGGATCGATAAGTTTACCAGGATCGTTTCTCAATTTCAGGGCACGTTAAACAACATTTCCGTAATAAATGAGGATGAAATCTTTATATCTTTGGACGAATTTAGTAAAGGTTTTAAGTAGTGTGTGGTAACGAATTCCCTGGCTTCATAATTTACCAGTAATACATAGATTACGTTCGCTAAAATCAACTCAGAAAAATATTGCACTGCATTTTCTCTTTATAACAATAATTTCATATTCAAGAGAAAGGTCGTAGAAAATCCGATAAGAAATGTTCGGAATAACTTTTACTTACTCCCTATACTGTTGCAACATTTAGTAGTCTCTTGATGCCTCTTACATAATACAAAGTATCGATTATTTGTATCCAAAGAAGAAGTTCAGAAGATTTATGCTCATATACTGATAATAAGAAAACTTCATATATTTCTGTTTCCTTTTATCTTAATGCAGTTTACTTTTGAGGGATATAAAAGTTTGAAGGTTTGAAATATATATTTATTATCGATATTTCATAACAACATTCATAATCATAAACATTTTAGTACCTATGGATTGTAACTATATACGTAGTGAAAAATAACGAAATACTTAGTAGAAAATTAGAATTCAAAGGACGGAACATATAAATCATCCGAGTAGTGTTTATATTAGTCATATCATTAGCATTGCTCACGTGTTTCGTAAGGATATAAGTTATTTTCCAATGAATTATGTCATTTTATATGGTTTGCAATTCGTGCATAAAATTCTAGTTAAACAGATAGATGTCATTATGTAAATATTACATAATACTTTCTTGTATATTTTTATTTTTACAAGCTGTTGATTTTCTAAGTGTGCATATTGTTAGCTTTCCTGCCGAGGGTCGGTGCATATTGTTAGCTTTCCTGTCGAGGGTCGGTGCATATTGTTAGCTTTCCTGCCGAGGGTCGGTGCATATTGTTAGCTTTCCTGCCGAGGGTCGGTGCATATTGATAGCTTTCCTGCCGAGGGTCGGTGCATATTGTTAGCTTTCCTGCCGAGGGTCTGTGTTTTTCCGGGCACTAAAACACAAACCAATCAAAGAGGGGCGAAAGATACCAAAGGGACAGTCAAACTCATTAATAGAAAAATATGACAACACCATGGCTAAAAAATTAAAAGACAAACAAACAAATAAAAATACAAAAAGACACAACATAGAAAACTAAAGACTAAGCAACACCAACAATTAATCAATTTAAATCCGCAGACTAGTAACCATGTGTAAGAAAATTGTACTATAAACATTTTAAAGTATTTTGACAGATATAAGGGTGGAGAATTGCAAGATTTCATACATATCAGCAGTGTTATTACTTTGAGCTTATTGTAAGTTTCTGGTAAAATTAAGAATGGAAATGGGGAATGTGTCAAAGAGACAACAACCCGACCATAGGACAGACAACAGCAGAAGGTCACCAATAGGTAGCATTCTTTGATTTGGAATGGGGTGGTTGTTTTTCATAACTGAAAAAAAAGGAAAATCTTTGAATATCTCAGTTGAATAGATAACGAAAACACAAGTTACAACATTGATAAATTGTTATACAGTATCAACGTTATAAACAGTACAGGCAGATAGTACGGGGCGCCGAATGGGACTCTTGTGGTTTTGTACAAAATTCAATTCTGTCATAACAAAATCATTTTTGTCTTACAAAACTATGTGCTACAGACTTGTTTTGTGAGAACTTCAATTTTGTGATGACAAAATTCATTTGTGTAGACAAAATTCATTTTTGTCATGACAAAATTCATTTTTGTAGACAAAATTCATATTTGTCATGACAAAAGTCAATTTTGTCTAAAAGGTATGCAAATATAAACATATTTGCATACAAAATTGACTTTTGTTACCTGATATGGAAATTAAATCACAAAAGTCAATTGTGTGAGGTAAGATTCAATTTTGTGAGACAAAATTGACTTTTGTGAGACAAAATTAACTTTTGTGAGACAAAATTGACTTTTGTGAGACAAAATTCAATTTTGTGAGACAAAATTCAATTTTGTCAATTTTGTTGAGACAAAAGTCAATTTTGTTAATTTTGTTGAGACAAAAGTCAATTCTGTCAATTTTGTTGAGACAAAAATCAATTTTGTTGAGACAAAAGTCAATTTTGTTAATTTTGTTGAGACAAAAGTCAATTTTGTTAATTTTGTTGAGACAAAAGTCAATTTTGTTAATTTTGTTGCGACAAAAGTCAATTTTGTCAATTTTGTTGAGACAAAAGTCAATTTTGTGACGACAAAATTCAATTTTGTAACGACAAAATTCAATTTTGTAACAACAAAATTGACTTTTAAGAGACAAAATTGACTTTCGAGAGACAAAATTGACTTTCGTGAGACAAAAATCAATTTTGTTGAGACAAAATTCAATTTTGTCAATTTTGTTGAGACAAAAGTCAATTTTGTAAATTTTGTTGAGACAAAATTCAATTTTGTTGAGACAAAAGTCAATTTTGTCAATTTTGTAGAGACAAAATTCATTTTTGTCAATTTTGTGTAACAAAAGTCGTTTTTGTATGCAAATTAGTTCACAGAAACCAAACTAAACTAATTTGAATACAAAATTGACTTTTGTCGCCCAATTTTCAAATTAGGTAACAAAATTCAAGTCTGTACGTAACAAAAATGAATTTTGTCATGACAAAAGTGACTTTTGTCCGCTGATAGATAATTTTGTATGACAAAATTTTAAATTTGTAGTATGATACAAATTTTGTTAAACTGAACTTATTTTTGTTGAACAAAAGTCACTTTTGTCCGTACAAAATTGAATTTTGAGTACAAAACCACAAGAGTCCCATTCGGCGCCCCGTAGATAGGATCTTGCTAAAAACCTTTACAGAATTACAACGAAAAAGGAATCATAGATAAGCGAATTAATTGTATAACAACACATGAAAACACCAGACACAATGATTAACACCAGTAGATACTATTTATAAACAGAAATATTCGGTCGTGTTCATGAGACCATTAGATAACACAATTACTAGTATTTGAATAAAATGTAAAAAAACCAAAATCACCAAAACACCAAAATGGTATTTTTATATAGGGCCTAGTCCCAAATGAGCCCCTATACTAAAAATCATTCCGCTTACAATAACCACGTTTAAAAATTAAGACCAAATAAGAAAAAAAGCTACATCTAAGATATGAAATGCATTTCACTGATTATGCATGCATCGGTTTCTGAAATAATTTGCACTGTTTACGTTACAGTTGAAAAGTTTGGACAGATACACATATAAAACGTTTGAAAGTACAAAACCAAAAAGGATCCAATCAGAACTTTGTCTGATGCTGTTTCAAAGTTAGTTCTAGCATAATTTCATAATTTTAAGCAATCGGAATTGATACATAAAATAGACATAAATATATCATTCAAAGCATGTCAATAACGAGGCGCATGTCAATGAGACAAAACCCTGGTGGGGATAAAGTCCACATGCAGCAATACTAACCTAGTTTCCAGTAATCATATGATTTCCGTTCGCACAACACATATTTTACATGTACCATGCGTCAAGACCAAAATATTTAGAAAGCTAAAAGTATAATCGTCAATGTACACCAACAGACGACAATAGACATTTTGTAAAAAGAAGAATATGAGGAGATAGAAAACGTTAGAATATGAAGTCAAACGTCTTTTATTAAATTAAGTTAATTTTAAAGCTTAACATTTCCTATTTACACAATAAGATTGTCTAGACAACACTGTGACACTACTTACAACTTCTATTTAAATCTACTCTATAAATAAGTGCTTGATATATAACAGAATGCGACCACCAGAATTGTTTCAGTATAATTATGTTTTAGCTCTCTGCGTTAACAACAGATGCAATCAGCTGTCACAGTGTTTGGAACGATAGAAATTAAAGTGATAAAGACGATCCGGAGAATAACAGAAAGTCAAAATTGCTTCGTGCATACAATTTTCATTACTTGTTCAATTTAACAAAAATACTATTCTGATTTAATTTACTACCCAACGAAAATTGCTTTGCTCGAAAATTTAATTAAAATGTTGCTGTTCATTTACATGTAAAACATGATTAACTTTGGGACAATGATTTACAACTATTGCATGTATAGCGTTGGTGTGGAACGCAATTATTTAACTTTAAAATCAACAGCTAATTGAGTGCTATTTTGTATACCGAAAGTGAAAAATGAAGCTACTATGAAACTAAATACTAGTACAATTTATATTTTACAAAGTGTAATGGAAATTTCCCATATATTACATCAGCATTGTTCTTTTGTCAGAATGAATTGTCTCTTCTTTTAAATGGGTATTAGATATGTTGATGATGTTCTTTCCATTAACAATCCGAACTTTTCTCCTTGGGTTCCATCAATATATCCCCCAGAACTAGAAATTAAAGAAACAACCGACACTGCTTCCTCCGCCTCATTTTTAGACTTATACCTCGAATTTGACACACAGTAACACAGTCATCTCAGTATCAGAATATATGACAACGAGACGATTTTAATTTCGAAATTATCAATATTCCCCACCTTAGTAGCAATATACAAACTTCACCTGCATATGGGATATACATTTCCCAACTTATTCGATATTCAAGAGCTTGCAACTCAACTCTGAGCAGAAAGTTGATGAACCAGTGGTATGTCAAGGAAAGTCTCGTCCTTTTTCTTAGAAAAATCATTGGAAGGTACCAAGACCTTGTTGATAAATATTCCGTATCAACTCCACAAATAATAGATGGTGGTCTTAGTGTGTATATTCTGCATACTGACGTTGTTTATCATTATAATAACGTGTTATATTGTTCTTTTATTTGTCTTTGTTCTATTATTATTAGTAATATAACTTTTACTATCTGATCGTTTTCTTGGTGATATACATTTGACGTGACTCGATCGGTACTTATGCATCCCGTCAATATTCTTTGTATTATCTATCATTATTGCTGGTGTGCTTTGTACGTGTGACTTTTTGTGTTTTTTTGGTACATATGACGTGGCTCGGTACTTTTAAACATCCCGCCATTATGTTATTGTTCTATCATAATGCCATTATGTTCTATTATAATTTTAAAAATAGTTTGACAAAATCATTTTATCTCTCTACCGGTGTGACGTTTACATTCTGACGTCAATCAACGATTACCAGAGTTGATGTGATTCTAGCCATTCAGTCACAGAACTTAACATATTTCAATCTTTTAAGGTTTGATTTAAAATGAAAAAAAAATAAGCAATGAAAGTGGTCGTTAAATTTGATATATGCTTTTTGTGCTTCTTTGTTAAATATTTTGTTTGTTTTTGTTCTGATTAAGATTGTGACACAGAGATGACTGTTGTATCCCTATTTTGACAATTTTATCTATCATGTCTGTTTTATTCACCCATCGTTGAAAATATAATGGAATTTGATGCAACTGTCATACAAGTGAGAGGTTTAGCGCTATACAACTGGGTTCAATTCACCATTTTCTACATTTGAAAATACCTGAATCAAGTCAGGAATATGGCAGTTGTTATCCATTCGTGTGATGTGTTTTATCATTTGACTTTGCCATTTGATTTGAATTTTCCTCGGAGTTCAGTATTTTTGTGATTTTACTTCCTATACCAGTTAGGGGTAAATTTACCATTGAAAAACGAGTAAAGACAATTACCTTCAGCTTATTCTTCTGATGTATCTGTTGAATTCATTATGCTCTTATTAAAATACCATAGTTATTTGGCATATTTCGAAATGTCTATTTTATAGCTTTCTAACTCTGAATTTCTCAATGATTTTACTTCAAATGGCGTTTTCCATGTTACTGTTATATCGTTACCCTGTTTCTGTTATTAAAATATTTACCACTATATTGAATGAGATATTAATAAACACCACTGTTAGACACAACGAGTCAATAAATAATGACACAAACCCGATGATGGTATTAGTGTTGAGTTTTTGTTCCTATGAAATCAAATTGTCTTACACTTTTATCTGATGTGATGTAGCGAGCCTTGTAATTTTTAATGCAACATTTTCACATTTAGTCTGGCGTTAATACCATATTAGAGGTATTCTAATTAAGTTTCAAATTTGGCTATGTTCAATCGGTCGTATATTTGTTCAAATTGGTATTTGCACGATTAAATTAAATCTGAAAAGTCGGATCCCTGATGAAGCAATATTTATTAATGACTGTTCAGGTTGTAAATCCTGTTACGTTGTTTTTACAATTTGTTCTGCATTTGGAATCAAATAAAAACAGAACAATTCAAATAACGTTGTATGCGAGTTTCGCAGACATTACTTCTTTGTGCATAATTTGTTAACCTTTAAGTACAGTGATTACTTTTTATTACAGCATAATGCCATTAACTGTGAAACGGTATAACGCTCTAAGTTGGTTTTCTTGTATAAATAGTCATAGGTCACTGGATTGCTATATATCAAACTATTATTCAATAACACTGTTCTTGCTATGAAAAGTCGACGAAATGCGACTTCACAACGACTTTGTAGAATGTAACGGTTGTGATATTATATTTGGAAGGTTGTTGATTACGTAACGCCCACCAAAGCACACCAAAGTAAATTCGATGACCATATGAGTATAACACATTATTACAATAGAAATCCATCTAGAAATATCATATTAACTGAAAAAAAAAAGAAAATGTAATGGTGATTTTAGGATAAATGGATCCTTTAAGACTTTGATTAAACATATCAATTACACGCCAAAGAGGTTCTCATTGTGGTTTGCAGCTGACATTTTACGATATCAATGTGCATGAAGAAACTGATAATCTATAAGTAGGCCTATAACACGGACGTTCATGTAAGATTCTGAAATCCCAAGAGAAAACGTCTGACGCCACAAAGCAATACTGATTGTCAATAGGTCATGTGTTGCAAGCCTTTCGGAATTGTACGTGGTTCGTCGTCTATATCTTCACCGATTCGATGTTTTTTAGACGTAACGTGCACGGTCTGGCGTACAAAACTTTAATCCTGAAATCTATGACGAGTTTCTTTGATGTCACAGAACAAGGTCCGTTTTACTGGCCAAAAAAAAGTGAAACATATTGATTTTATGTTAATTGTGGATTTCGTGGAAGTTAAATACGGAACAAATAAAGATGGTGTGTAGATTGAGAAGCTTGTCATAATTCTAAATCAGTTACATTGTCCAAAACGTGTCTATGATCGTATTCTGGTGGATATAATCATTGTTTTTTCTTGTCTCTTATTAATGAATTAGGTTTCATTGTCAAAATATATTTTACCATCGGTTTTTATGATATATTAATACTGTTGACATAAACAAGAATGAAAACAATATTTACGCTTTAGAAATGTGTCCTAACTTTGTCGTATGATCATTAAATGACGTTTTAGTGGTTTATTTCCATAGCTTGAGTCCCGCAGGATATCCTGGTTGTAGACATATTTCCATTAGAAATTGCATTTTTGCGACAATATATGCTGTGAAATGCTATAAAAATCCATTTATCTTTCTAAAACCGAACCTAGTACATTAACATATTATTGTTCACAAATTAAATAAACAAACAGCAGACTGTCATTTATCATTTTCACCCATATAAAAGACAAATATACCTTAGAGGTGATAGTTAATATATCAAAGCAGTGTCCAGTTAATAGCATGTCAAGATATAACACTAGCAAAACATGATAGTGGAATATAGCGAACCTATAATTAACGGAACCAGATCAGGCCTTAGGTCATATAACTTAATTCAGTACTTGGGAGTACATAGTTTGTGCCAGGTGCAAAGACACGTAAAACATTCCCTGCTATGCATGCATCATCCACCACACAAAGTCATTTCAAATAGTAATTCTCAATGTCAGGACTATCACCACATCGGCATTAATGTTAGATGTAAGTATTCGTGAATATGTTGGATCATACAAATGTCACATGTTAGTTGGGAATCTGAGAAACTGTTTTAAAATAATCAATCAATTATTTATGGCGACCTTGCTAGTTAGGAAAATTGTAGTTATTCTTCCTAGAATGCTCTGTTAGTGAGATAACAACAAATGAGAATATGTATATTCATAACTCGTCAACCTAGAGTCGACTTATTGTGCTTTTGGGTAGAAAGGGGATGAAAAGGGAGCTCTGGTTCGTTTATCGAAACACTGGGAAGAACCTACCACCCAGAGCACAGTATTGTACTCCGTTAAAACGAGCGTTTGTCTGTTTTGTTAGTTGTCAGCAGATATGTCTGTTATCTTCAAATTTATCTTGTTCCTGAACTGTCTTCTATTGATAGATAAATATATATTTTGATTTTAAAGTACAACTTGGTACTTATACATGAAATTCAATATATTACAATTTTAAACATGAGCAGTCAATTTACATAACATTGAGAATGCATGAAATGAGGAATGTATATTTATACCAACCAGCCTTTAGAGGCTTATAATTCACTGTCATTTATGTACGAAAAATTATATGAATTAATTTGAAATCCAATAATCTTTATTATATCTGAAGCTTAATTCTTATTAGATACAATGTAGTTTCAATATATCAGTATATCTATATTTCGATGTTAGTAACTTACATTTTGAAGGCGCCTCAGCCAAGAGAATTATAACATTCGGTTACAATAATACAAAGATCAAAGTCAAAACTAGAAAATAAGTACGAGCATGACATATAGTAAGACTTAGAATGTGTATAATGCTACTAGTATGTTGCACTTTAATGACACATGAAAGGACATAACATAATATATTCGACATTCATTTACTTGATAATGACGTCCAAGATTGACTAACTTTAAAATCACACCATCTAACTACCGATATTTACCAGTTCTTAGTGTTCTTTTACTACTTTAACCTAAAATACAGCTACAAACTAATTCTGACAAAACAGATGTGCATCTATAACGTATACTTTCTTCTTCGAAAAAAACCCCAGTTTATTAATAACCAAGTTTGTTAATAATTTGTTGATGACATCTTGTTGAACAAACATTGTTGGCTTTACGACATTAGCAAGGAAGAATATTACATTTTCCTGCACAATTACAGACGGAAACCTAATGACAATCATCACCCAAGTTTATTTTGTACATGCTTGACTCTGTGAATTTACTGATAGTCTGTGGAATTGATTTTAAGAACACGAACGTCAACAGGATTATACTCTGAATAATGATTTGTAAAATATGATCCTTTATAGAGGAAATCTTATAAATGCATTTTGATATCGTTAATATTTTGAATAATGCAAGCGTGTTGCACTGTTTTAAAGTCTAATTTATTAGATTTGTAAACCTTGTAAACTAATTTTCCAACTTAAAGTTATAATGTTTCTTTTTCCGAAAGGATGTTTCCGACTTATGTAAAGAATAATTTATTTTTGCATACTTTCTCATTCTCATCTTGATATCTATATCACTAACAGAAAGCTGAATACTAAAATTTATGGTAAAAGAGATGATTTTTCATTTCCTATCGTTAATTATCCATTTTTAGATGGTGACGTTCCCTTGTCACCATCTTACGGTGTTTATATATCTCAACTTGTACGATTCGCTCGTGTATGTAACAATGTTTTAGATTTTAACGAGAGAACTTTATGTATTACTGAAAAATTATTACACCAGGGTTTTTTGATATCACAAACTAGTCAAAACATTTACTAAATTTTATCATCGGTATAAGGACATCATTCGTAAATATAGCTCAACATGCAGACTTCTTATACGTTCAGGTATTTCACATCCAATTTTTTATGGAAATATTCTTTATAAAGCACAAAGGTGTCAGTATTCACCTCAAAAACTAACAAAACCTTTGAATAGACTTATTAAGAAGGTATATAGTTACAATACTGTTGTCAGGTCATTAAAGATTGCATATTTTGGCGTTAATATTGATTCACTTATAGGGTCTTTGCATCGGAACTAAACACATTTATTCAAAAACCAGTTGTTGGCATGACACGGGTTATGTTCTTCTCATATATGTTATGATGGCATGATACTAAACCCCTAACGGGAAGGATTGTGCCTGATGTTCATATGATGAAATCATAATCTTTCAGTCAGTTTAATTGAAGTCTGGAGCTGGCATGTCAGTTAACTGCTAGTAGTCTGTTGTTATTTATGTATTATTGTCATCTTGTTTATTTTCTTTGGTTACATCTTCTGGCATCAGACTCGGACTTCTCTTGGACTGAATTTTAATGTGCGTATTGTTTTACGTTTACTTTTCTACATTGGCTAGAGGTATAGGGGGAGGGTTGAGATCTCACAAACATATTTAACCCCGCCGCATTTTTGCGCCTGTCCCAAGTCAGGAGCCTCTGGCCTTTGTTAGTCTTGTATTATCTTAATTTTAGTTTCTTGTGTACAATTTGGAAATTAGTATGGCGTTCATTATCACGGAACTAGTATATATTTGTTTAGGGGCCAGCTGAAGGACGCCTCCGGGTGCGGGAATTTCTCGCTACATTGAAGACCTGTTGGTGACCTTCTGCTGTTGCTTTTTCTATGGTCGGGTTGTTGTCTCTTTGGCACATTCCCCATTTCCATTCTCAATTTTATTTCTCATTGTTTTCTAATTTCAGGAGAAAATAAACTAAACACAGATTTAGGTAGATTGGAAGTCAGTTTTAGTCAGTTAAAATATCTAATTGTAAATGGCTGAAAATGATTTGTCTAGATTTTAACAGCTTGAAATTAGTATTTGATGCATAATTAGTATTTATTTGTAAGACTTCATTAAATTGAAGATTTTTAAAGGAATATATCTTATATTATAGGGGCATTAACTACGGAGATTTTTTTTTCAATCATTCTTGAAAATTAAACAGTGAAATAATAATTCGCCTTAAGCAGCCAGTTTGGTTATATTAGGTCAAAATAAGCTAAGAAATATCGCTGATTAATTATTTACTTGCAAGTGAATAATTCTACCTAATTGAATCCGTATGCATGTGATCTTACATTTAACTCCTTAGCTAGCGATGGGTTACGCATTAACAAGGCTTGGTCAGCTATTAAAAGGATAAAAGGGTAAAGAATTTGTCGACGGATTCGATACAAAATCTCATTCTTATACAGCGTAAGAAAAGAGTGGTTAAAGATACCAGAGGGACATTCAAACTCATAGATAGAAAACAAACTGACAACGACATGGCTTAAAAAGAAGAAAAAAAGACAAGCAGACAAGTACACAAGACACAATCAAACAAACTAAAGACTAAGCAACACGAACCACCAAAAACTGCACTGGGGCCATTCGGATATCAGGTGCTCCGGAAGGGAAGGCAGATCCTGCTCCATATATGGCACCCATTGTGAACGTACTTCCTCGTTGTTTAACGACGATTAACATATGTTTTTAACCTATAGCATAGGTCCTATAATATGAAATCAAACAGACCCTAGAAAAATCCAATTGCACGTGTTCGCTATCAATGTATTATAGCTATATTTATGTTTATGTCAGGTTTTCGTCAGCAGTCTTCTTGATGGTTAATTATATGTCGTCTAGACTAAAGTACACACGAAATGCTGATACATATTATCGAGTCCATACATTGTAAATCATTTATTAGTTTAGACCCTTTATTATTTGGATATACGTTTTAGTAGGTTATCTATCAAATATGAGAATTTTAATAAAAGAAAAATTAAACAAAATCTTTTCAAACGATGTGAATTTGAAACAAAAATGTGATATCAGGGAAATAACTAAGATAGCATAGTATTATGTAATGTAAGTTTACATTATTTTATGTAGCCAAACCGTACGGTGACCCTATATTTTTTCATTTTTTTTCTCATAGCACATTTTCACAGCTATCTTATCATGTCAAAAATCTTTCAGGTTTTCCTATTGAGTTAGTCGTATGCTTCAATCAGATGATTAACCACAATTGTAATTATAATAACTTCATGTTAATCTAATTTTTGCATTTCAGGATTCTCTTTGAAAGTCGGAATGTGCTTATCTTTACTTGTAAGGTGACATTAAAATTCCTACTAGTATAAATCAGATTTAAATTTTTTACTAGTGGAAAATGTCAGGTTTTTCTTTTCGAGTATTGGTCATTTGATATGATTTATTTTGGTTACAGTTATTTAATATTTTTGCAGATTGTATTTTCTCCATTATTATTCTCTATAATTTAATATTTTCTATTTTCTTCTTGTATTATTTGTTGTCATTTTTACTTTGTGCTTGCTCTTTCTTTAAAAACATGGGTCACAATGTGTACATTGAATATTTGTGTCCTTTGCTGTGCGTTGTTGTATATGATTTCTGGTCGGTTATTGACTTTACTCAATTTACTAATGATAATAGGTGTCGCTGTGGCTGTTTCCGGATGTTGACTATCTGTCTGCTCTTTACACCAAAATGGACAAGGAAAGTGTGCTGTGAAGAGTAGAAACACAAGTTTCTGTTTGAGTAGACAACATTTTATATTGAAAAAATAAGTTACGGTAGCATTCAGATGCACTTACCCTGAGGATAATTGAAGTTGGTTGAGGGTTGTCACATGTTCATGAGTGCCTGGCAGAGTGGGCGTAACTTCTGATGTTTTTTTTCTGATTTGAGTTTAGATTCGACTTGTCTTTAGCACAAACTAACATTACAGAAACAAGCAATGGCTGATTTCCTTGCAGAAAATAACCAGTGTGGTCAAAATATTTTACGCCTTGTGTCAAGGGGAAATGCAATACTTGCTGAATTATTGAGACTTTCAGAAGTAATACCACCAGTTTTTAGACAGGAAAATCAACACGAAAAAGTTAAATATGCTGACATTATTAGTGATTTCAGTTACTTTAGAAATGCAGAATACTTTGACAATAAGATTGAATCCAAAGTGGTAAGATATTGGAAATAATCATTTAGGCCTACCTTGTAAATTGTTTACAAAATAAACAGATATATGCTTTATTGTATGTGACCACTTTTAATAAATTAATTCTATGCAAATCTATGACAACTCACCCCATTGCCAAATCGCTCCAGACCAACTTGCCTTACTTTTTTGGATAATTTTAGGCATTTATTAGGCCACAGCACTTGGGACAATATTACTAAAGCACCTTGAAATGAGGAACTCAAAAGTCATGTGTAAACAAAAAATCTCTGTGTAGTGATATTTGACACTTCTTATGATAAACAAATGACTGAACTTAACCATTTGTGTTAATTAAGAAAGAAGGGGAACACAGAATAAATTTGTAAAATCTATGGAGTCATTAAATGTGTTCAAAGTATTTAATTTTCATAGAAATTATTGTGTTAAAAATGGGATTTTTTACCTTGAGGAGCCGCATCACAAAAGGATACTCAGGGTTTGCTAATTTACGGAAAAAGTAATCTCACTTTGTACCCCGAAAATTTAACCACATATGTCAAAATGTCTCAGCTTCGAAACGAGCCATCACACATATCCAAGTTAACGAAATGGACTGAGCAACAGAAGAAAACGTAACTATTACCGCCTATGGAGAAACTAATACGCATCATGACCCACTTGTCTCAAATTTAAAAAATTTGAGACAAGAAATTGTTTTTCTATACAGTACATTGTATACTTTTATATAATGATCATTTACAATAGAAATTTAGCTAATCTGCAAACAATTCAATCTTCATGTCTAATATATTATGTACTGTGTTACAACTCTAGATTCTACTCAGTACTGACGAGGAAAGGTAACACTAGCCCACTAAAAGCTGAATTATTAGTTTCATCTAGGTGGCTGAGTGGTCTTGAGCTTTGGACACAGTGCAGGTAGTGTTGTCCAGATATCCCTATAGCATGACTTTGAATCCCAGCGAATTTACAGATTTAACATTGTTGTCATGGTTGTGCTAATATTTCATGTATTTAGAGTAATTAGAATAAATATGTGTTTTCAGCTGTGTATCACCTTCAATGATGATCCTATGGATGGATCTGTCATAGAGTTGTCACTTGTTTAGACTTCTTGAAAAGTTATAAAATTTGACCTAGCTGTGCATAAAATAGGGAAGAAAAGATCTGTCTGAAAATGCACTAAATACATTCAAATACATGTACATTGTATATATATATATATTTATAAATTATAAAATATCAAGTGACTGAAAAAAGCCAACTATAAATCTTAAGGGGCAATGGATCATATAATTATGATACAGCACACTACAAAATATAATATATAACAAGTCTAAAAGGGTACAACATCACCAAAAATAACAATAAAATGAGCAATAACAGATATATTATTAGTAAGATCACGATGTAAAAGAATCATACATTGTATCAATCAATTCTGATTATAAAACTAGAACAATCTTGAAATTTATACAATGAAACAGTCAAATCTGAACATAATAGAGACATGCCCGTGTACAACTCTAAAATTTATTAAACATGATGTAGGTTATATAGCTACAATGTATTTACAACAGAGACAGCAAAGATATGCTTCAAATAAAAATAGTTATGTGCAATATGAACTGGTACAACTCTAAAAAGTGAAGACAATTTTAACAGATGTTACAAAAACGATATACTAATATCTATATAAACATGTATACAGCTGACCATTTCTTCATCCAAATGGCATTTCATCATCCAAATGGCATTATGTACTAATTATTTATTGCAAAAATGTATTATACCATATCAGAGTTTGTGCCTTTATTTGAAAGGAATTGCCCTTGATTTCTTGCAAAAGTATTAGCAATAAAGGAAAAGTTTACTGACATAATTAATCTGAACACATTAACTCCAAATGGAGCTTTCGTTAGTATAAGCCATATTAATTAGGTGCAGGGGAAAATATGAAAGCATAAAAATATAGTACATGTATATGCCAATACACAGCGCCTGGTGATGTTTCATAGCTTGACCGGTTTCGGTCCGAAAAGTAAAGTTTGTTTTCTTCTTCTTTCAGGAACTTCAAGATTTGGATGAAGAATTCAGGGAAAATAACATTGAAATTCTGACAAGATTTTATCAAGCTTTTTCTAGTGTACATAAATATATAATAGATTTGACAAAGTAAGTACACCTGGATAACCATATATAAATTGGTACATGTATCCTTGATGGATGAGGTACTATGTATAATAAAAAAATATTAAACAGTTTTGAGGTTTGATATTTATCTTTGTAGTGATAAGTTACAATACAATGGAAAATAATGTTTTCATTTCTAAAAGTACTTGCAATTGGCTGTAAGTTTATATTAAATAATTTTTTATATCATGACTTTTATTTTAAAACTTTCAAAGTTCTATTTGCTTGCTCTAACACATTTACATGATTTCATTTAAGATTGAAGCTACATGTACTATCCAGGAGATAGATATAGTTTTAGGCCTGATCGAGTTCTGTCTTGAAACATAATTACATGGTTCAAATGTTTGTCCTTAAAAAGTTCTTATTCGAAGAAATCTGAACAAGTTTTTCTAATGTTTACAAGATTAGTTTAAATGTGATTTTTGTTTGTACAAAAATAATGAAATAAGCTGTAAAGAGAAACAGTTAGCATGTCTGATTAAATCATAGTAAAAATTAAGTAGTCATTTATACTTGCACTTGTAAGATTGTGTCTGATTGAATGGATTTTCTATTATTTTTACAGTATACCATATCAGAAAGGCCATTCTCCAGTGCTTTAAGTTAGAAAGTTTATAATTCAAATTGATGATACTAAATTTGATAAGATTAAAATGTTATTGATCATGCTTCTATAATTTGATTGTTATAGATTCCTGGAAGATTTAGAAGAAGGAATATACATACAACATTCATTGGAAAGTGTTTTGATTAATGATGATGGTAAACAGTTATTGGTAAGAAACCATTAGAATATAGCATTGTCTGCTGTTGTCTGCTCTATGGTCGGGTTGTTGTCGCTTTGACACATTCCCCATTTCCTTTCTCAATTTTATATATTTTGAAAAGCATTAGCAAAAGGTAGAAAGAGATAAAGACCTATTCATATTCACTACACTACTCCCATTTCAAAATACAAGTAGAATGGATAAGCTTGGGCTTATAACACAAAGAAAGTATTATTATAAATTTCCCAATGCAAGTTCTTTGATAAGGGTGAAATGGAATTTCTTATGTTTTTTGTTTTTTAATTCACATACTAGAGATTCTTTCTTTTTAACAGAATATGTCAAAGTATCTTTAACTTGAGGTTCCTGATTATGACAATCACTTGCACATCTGACTTTGGACATGTACATAAACATGTTAAGTTCCTGACTAGGCAACCGAACATGTCAGTCTCCTGACTTCTGACAGACACATAAACATGCAATGTTGTTGACTTAGAACAGATACTTGAACATTTCAATTTGGGATTCTGAGAAGGGACAAACAAATGAACATGTGAGGCTCTAGACTTATGAGTCACATGTACATGTGAGATTTTTTACTTGGAACAGGTGAAGGAAGCTCCTGACTTGTAACAGGCATATGAACATATGGCTGATCTTGTAACTTGTGAAATAAATATAAATGACTGATTGAGATTACTGTATTTGATACTCAGTCCTGTATACAATTCAATTTTGCACTGGTTGGTATATCGTCAGACTTTTGATTTCTTTAATGTGTTTCCATATATTGACACTAAAACATTCATTTATTACAAATAAGTAATCTCTAAATTAATGTTTTCCTATTTGAATAAAAGTAGTTGGCGTGAAGAATTTTGTCTCGTTCAAAAAGTCTTAGAAATATTTGATGATCAAAGATAAAGATTTTCTAACATTTGCATAGACATTGCCCTTTTGAAATTCATTATACTTTACCGGACAACTACAAATTTACTATTTGGTAATTTAGAAATGTAAACAGGGCAACATCGTAAAGGAAGAAAACAATTTCAAAGTAATGCTTTATCAATGCAAAAACATTTAAGCATTTATAGATATCTCACAAGTTACAAGATCGGTTAAATACCAAAACATATTTTTTCCAGCGATTTGTATACCATTCCTAATCCTTGTGAAAAATACAACAAAAAAAATACACAGTTTTGTTTTAAGTTTGTTATCAGTATTCTCCCTCTAAATCTTTACATGTTATACCAGGAACAATTTTGACTGGCCAAATCAGAAAAGTATATTTTCCTACATCTTATTTTATCAAATCCAAAGTTGTAGAATGAGCTTTCACAAACTAATAATCTTTCTATTATATTGTATTTTCATTATTTATCTCAAAATGTATATATGAACAAATAATACAGACATGTAAATTTGGACATCTATACACTTATAGATTAAGCCTCGGTCACACCTTACCGGATAGCTCGAACGGATGCCTAATGGATAACTTTTTTTCAATCCGCTCATGTCCGTTAGACGTCCCTTCTTATCTGTTAGACGTTCGTTCATATTCGTTGCATGTCCATTAAGCTTACGTTTTATCCGTCGACGTCCGTTCTGTCCGCTGGAAACTTTTGAGCATGTTCAAAACTTTGAACAGACGTCCAACGGATAAAATGTCCGTTGAAAGTCCATTAGGCGTTCCTTTTGAAAGGTACTCGGCCGTTTCGTTTCGGTTTTGTATCCGTTACATTTCCGTTATTCATCCGTTGCAGGTCTGGAGGATAAATTTACCAATGGACTTCTACCAGACGTTTAACAGATAAAACGGATGTTGAACAAATGAGAAACGGACTTCTACCGGACGTATTTATACGGATAAAACGGATGATGAACGGATTTGAAACGGATAAATGCTAATTGAAACTTTTGCGTCAGAAATGCCAATTATTGGTATGTCAGATTTCTTAAGGTTCATGAATTCTTAATATTCATAATCAATCTTGTAGAGTAAGTGCACGTCTTCATAATCAAGGAGCTCTTATTCAGTTCAGACACTGCCAAACCAAAACCAGTTACACAGAAACATTTGAATATTTATGCGATTTATATATACATGTATTATTATTGAAACCTTTAATTTTTCCGTATATCTTGTTCATCCGTTTTATCCGGTACGCTTCCATTAGGTGTCCGTTTTATGCGGTACTCGTCCGTTGAATGTACGGTCGACATCTGTTTTGTCCAGTACGTTTCCGTTTCTCGTACATTGCATTTCCGGTGTGTGTCTGTTATGCATTTGTTACACATCCGTTGTATTTGGTCAGTACATCAACAGACCCCCAATGGATAACAATTTTGTCAACGGACAACTTTTATTTTCATCCGTTAGGCGTCTGTTCCTGCTATCCGGTAAGGTGTGACCGAGGCTTTATATATGACAATATAAATTTTGGAAGTATATAAACATTTTCAACTGTATAACTCTGGTTTATCTATTTACCTTTGCAGTACCAGTTGCCATAAGAAAATCACAAATTTTCTCAAATATTGTTTAATAAGAATAAGGTTTGTACATCACTGTAAGGTGTCAAATCAAAATAATATAATAGCCTTTCAAAACCTCATAACTATTTTGACTGCTGTATAACATATGTTTCCTAACTGTTGACAGATACACGGAGACTAAGTATATGATACTGTATTTATATTCTTCATATGTTTACTAATGATTTCTTCAAATGATGGTTAAAAATAAGTTGCTGAAATGTTGTACATATTTTGATATTTTGGTTTTTTTTACAGTGTGAGGCTTTGTTTTTATATGGTGTAATGTTACTCATAATTGATACAAGAATAGAAGGTATTATTAGAGAAAGAATACTGGTTTCTTATTATAGATATAGGTAAGAAATTTTTAATACTGGTGGGTTGTCACTTTATGTTACAAAAATTGATATGTTTATATTATTATTACTGCCCGTGCAGATGACCATATCTTCACACCTTATTTCCTTTAATCTCATAATAAAAAAATGTTTTATATTTTGTCTCTCACTTTTAAACTGGATGCATCTTTGTATGTATCTCTTTTAAACACCTGCATGTTGTCTTTTTAGGCTTAAATTATCTTCCTTTGTTGACCTTTTCTAAATTCCTTGAACTCAGTTTTCATTTAAGAGTGAAAATATAAAAATGGTAGAAATTTGATTTTAAAATTTTATCTTTAAAAAGAATTTTGAAAATGCAAAACTGTTTGTGTTATTTTAGCTGTAAAAAAATTTAAAAGTGATCTGTTTGCTGACAAAAATATCCAAAACTGGGTCAATTTGCTTTTAAATTGAGGAAATTTCTTATACTAACAATGTTCTTCCTTTACAGTGCCCAGAAAGCTGCTGCTGGTGATTCTAACATAGATGATGTTTGTAAACTATTAAGAAGTACTGGATTCTCTAATGCACCAGGTGCTAAAAGACCTCCAAATTATCCAGAGTCATACTTTAAGTAAGTACTAAGTCATACTAAACAATAATTATATACTTTAAACTTCCCAGAATCATACTTTAATTTAGACCTGAACAACTCAGAGGCACACTGTAAATTCAGAATTAAATCTGTGCACTAATTGTAAATCTTTGCAATTGACAACAAGAAAAAATATGAGATTACTTACATATACAAATAATATCAAGCTGCCAAAAATCAACCTTATCTTAAAAAAACTCCATATTGTTGCATCTTTTGGGAAAAGTCTTAGGCATTGCTCATTTGTATTTAATTTTTTTTAGCTTACATAGCATTTTCCTATATCTTTCAGTCGAGTACATATCAACAGTGACTTTATCAACATGGTGATTGGTCGATTGAGGTCAGATGATATATATAATCAGATATCAGCCTATCCTCTACCAGAACATCGCTCTACAGCTCTGGCTACACAGGCATCCATGCTTTATGTTATTCTATATTTTGAACCTGAAATTCTACATAACCAACAAGCCAAAATGAGGGAGATAGTAGATAAACATTTCCCAGATAATTGGGTAAGAAATTATATATAGCAATGTCACCAGACTAAAGTTAAAGAAAGAACATAACATAAGTCATCTATTATATTTATCATTTATCAAACAGAATATATTATAAATGAAGCATATCTAACACAAATTTGTGTATTTGAATGTTTAAACGGGGGTAAAAGTAATATCCAGATCAAACACATTTGACATCACAAAGACATGATATGGGATTTTACAAAGAGCTACATGTAATTAGCAGAATGATACAATCACATGGAAGAAAGATAAGTCCTATACATTTTCCCAACTATTAATTTTAAATGAATTATATTACAGGTAATCAGTGTATACATGGGAATGCCAGTCAACCTGTTAGATGCCTGGTCAACATACAAAGCAGCATCAACAGCATTAAACAACACATTAGAAACGGGAAATGTCAGAGAACAGGTATGTAACTTTTTATTTAATTAAAACAGCAACAGAGTTCTGTCACCTGAATAGAAGATTTATTTTCAGATGGGAGATGTATGAATGTTTCTTTTCACTTTTTTTTAAGAATGTATAACTACAATTTGTTAAATGAACATTTTGAAATTACCTTATCCCAAAAAACAGTTTAGGATTAATGCAACAAGATTTTAATCACCAATTTAGGCATTATGTATTTCTGTCTGTGCGTCTGTTTGTTTGTTCATTCCTTATTCTTTCGTCTACCTGTCCCACTTCAGGTTGAAGATTTTAGTTAAGTTTTTGGTCAACATAGTTTTTGGTGAACTTGAAGTCCAATCAACTTGAAACTTTGTTCATATGTTCCTTATGATCAGATCTTTCTAATTTTAATGCCAAATTAGAGTTTTTAGCCCAATCATGGTCCATTGAAGAAAGAAAATGATAGTGCAAGTGAGGCATCATTGTACTATGGACACATTCTTGTTTTCTCACTTTTACTGGTTAATTAAATATCAAATTTTAAGTTGACATAGGAAAATACTACAAAAAATCTTCACCTTTAAAACCTTTCTAGAATAAGTTGAATACGATTTTATAAACATTGCCAGATGAAATTCAGGCTTCATGGAGCTACTATGATATATTAATGAAATATAATTTTGAATACTTTTATGCTTGTAGTACTACAAAATGTATATGATATATTCTAATGGTTAAATTGTTTAAATACAAATAATCATATATTGCATTGCAATAAGAAGTAGATAAGATAATAAAAATCAAGTTAATTATATGAAACAAATGCAATCAATACACAATATAAACTATGTAAATTTCTTTATTTATTAGGCTACAAAATATGCCAATAAAGTAGTGAAGCTGCACACTCCATTAGAGAAGTATCTTAAAGAAGGTGTTCTGACAGAAGAGTTCGTACTGGACAATATACCAAAGATGATGAATGTTATGAGGGACAGCAATGTTACTCTCAGGTGGCTAATGTTGCATACATCAGCTCTCTCTCCTAGTAAGTGTGTAATGAGTGGTCACGGCACCACAATGTTTTGGACGTATCGATAATAAAGGCGAGTAAACACAAAAGCGTCTTCAATGTTTCGTATGCTTTACTAGAGTCTAAGATATACAAAGAGACGTCGGCAAGTGACGACGTTGCGGGCCTATTGTTACGTAAATGGCGGTAAAATGTTTAGCAAATAAAAGAGTATAAAATACTAAACTGAAACTATAACTAATTCACAACAGACAGCAATGTTACTCTCAGATGGCCAATGTTTTATACATCAGCTCTCTCTCCTAGTAAGTGTATTATGAGGGATAGCAATGTTACTCTCTGGTGGCTAATGTTACATACATCAGCTCTCTCTCCTAGTAAGTGTATTATGAGGGACAGCAATGTTACTCTCTGGTGGCTAATGTTACATACATCAGCTCTCTCTCCTAGTTAGTGTATTATGAGGGACAGCAATGTTACTCTCTGGTGGCTAATGTTACATACATCAGCTCTCTCTCCTAGTTAGTGTATTATGAGGGACAGCAATGTTACTCTCTGGTGGCTAATGTTACATACATCAGCTCTCTCTCCTAGTAAGTGTATTATGAGGGACAGCAATGTTACTCTCCGGTGGTTGATGTTGCATACATCAGCTCTCTCTCCTAGTAAGTGTATTATGAGGGACAGCAATGTTACTCTCTGGTGGCTAATGTTACATACATCAGCTCTCTCTCCTAGTAAGTGTATTATGAGGGACAGCAATGTTACTCTCTGGTGGCTAATGTTACATACATCAGCTCTCTCTCCTAGTAAGTGTATTATGAGGGACAGCAATGTTACTCTCCGGTGGTTGATGTTGCATACATCAGCTCTCTCTCCTAGTAAGTGTATTATGAGGGACAGCAATGTTACTCTCAGATGGCCAATGTTTTATACATCAGCTCTCTCTCCTAGTAAGTGTATTATGAGGGATAGCAATGTTACTCTCAGGTGGCTAATGTTACATACATCAGCTCTCTCTCCTAGTTAGTGTATTATGAGGGACAGCAATGTTACTCTCTGGTGGCTAATGTTACATACATCAGCTCTCTCTCCTAGTAAGTGTATTATGAGGGACAGCAATGTTACTCTCCGGTGGTTGATGTTGCATACATCAGCTCTCTCTCCTAGTAAGTGTATTATGAGGGACAGCAATGTTACTCTCTGGTGGCTAATGTTACATACATCAGCTCTCTCTCCTAGTAAGTGTATTATGAGGGACAGCAATGTTACTCTCTGGTGGCTAATGTTACATACATCAGCTCTCTCTCCTAGTAAGTGTATTATGAGGGACAGCAATGTTACTCTCCGGTGGTTGATGTTGCATACATCAGCTCTCTCTCCTAGTAAGTGTATTATGAGGGACAGCAATGTTACTCTCAGATGGCCAATGTTTTATACATCAGCTCTCTCTCCTAGTAAGTGTATTATGAGGGATAGCAATGTTACTCTCAGGTGGCTAATGTTACATACATCAGCTCTCTCTCCTAGTTAGTGTATTATGAGGGATAGCAATGTTACTCTCTGGTGGCTAATGTTACATACATCAGCTCTCTCTCCTAGTAAGTGTATTATGAGGGACAGCAATGTTACTCTCAGATGGCCAATGTTTTATACATCAGCTCTCTCTCCTAGTAAGTGTATTATGAGGGATAGCAATGTTACTCTCAGGTGGCTAATGTTACATACATCAGCTCTCTCTCCTAGTTAGTGTATTATGAGGGATAGCAATGTTACTCTCTGGTGGCTAATGTTACATACATCAGCTCTCTCTCCTAGTAAGTGTATTATGAGGGATAGCAATGTTACTCTCAGGTGGCTAATGTTACATACATCAGCTCTTTCTCCTAGTAAGTGTATTATGAGGGACAGCAATGTTACTCTCTGGTGGCTAATGTTACATACCTCAGCTCTCTCTCCTAGTAAGTGTATTATGAGGGACAGCAATGTTACTCTCAGATGGCTAATGTTACATACATCAGCTCTTTCTCCTAGTTAGTGTATTATGAGGGACAGCAATGTTACTCTCCGGTGGCTAATGTTACATACATCAGCTCTCTCTCCTAGTAAGTGTATTATGAGGGATAGCAATGTTACTCTCTGGTGGCTAATGTTACATACATCAGCTCTCTCTCCTAGTAAGTGTATTATGAGGGATAGCAATGTTACTCTCAGATGGCTAATGTTACATACATCAGCTCTCTCTCCTAGTAAGTGTATTATGAGGGATAGCAATGTTACTCTCTGGTGGCTAATGTTACATACATCAGCTCTCTCTCCTAGTAAGTGTATTATGAGGGATAGCAATGTTACTCTCAGGTGGCTAATGTTACATACATCAGCTCTTTCTCCTAGTAAGTGTATTATGAGGGACAGCAATGTTACTCTCTGGTGGCTAATGTTACATACATCAGCTCTCTCTCCTAGTAAGTGTGTTATGAGGGACAGCAATGTTACTCTCCGGTGGCTAATGTTACATACATCAGCTCTCTCTCCTAGTTAGTGTGTTATGAGGGACAGCAATGTTACTCTCTGGTGGCTAATGTTACATACATCAGCTCTCTCTCCTAGTAAGTGTATTATGAGGGACAGCAATGTTACTCTCTGGTGGCTAATGTTACATACATCAGCTCTCTCTCCTAGTAAGTGTATTATGAGGGACAGCAATGTTACTCTCAGGTGGCTAATGTTACATACATCAGCTCTCTCTCCTAGTAAGTGTATTATGAGGGACAGCAATGTTACTCTCTGGTGGCTAATGTTACATACATCAGCTCTCTCTCCTAGTAAGTGTATTATGAGGGATTGCAATGTTACTCTCAGATGGCTAATGTTACATACATCAGCTCTCTCTCCTAGTTAGTGTATTATGAGGGATAGCAATGTTACTCTCAGGTGGCTAATGTTACATACATCAGCTCTCTCTCCTAGTAAGTGTATTATGAGGGATAGCAATGTTACTCTCTGGTGGCTAATGTTACATACATCAGCTCTCTCTCCTAGTAAGTGTATTATGAGGGATAGCAATGTTACTCTCAGGTGGCTAATGTTACATACATCAGCTCTCTCTCCTAGTTAGTGTATTATGAGGGATAGCAATGTTACTCTCCGGTGGCTAATGTTACATACATCAGCTCTCTCTCCTAGTAAGTGTATTATGAGGGATAGCAATGTTACTCTCAGGTGGCTAATGTTACATACATCAGCTCTCTCTCCTAGTAAGTGTGTTATGATGGATAGCAATGTTACTCTCAGGTGGCTAATGTTACATACATCAGCTCTCTCTCCTAGTAAGTGTATTATGAGGGACAGCAATGTTACTCTCCGGTGGCTAATGTTGCATACATCAGCTCTCTCTCCTAGTAAGTGTGTTATGAGGGACAGCAATGTTACTCTCCGGTGGCTAATGTTACATACATCAGCTCTCTCTCCTAGTAAGTGTGTTATGAGGGACAGCAATGTTACTCTCAGGTGGCTAATGTTGCATACATCAGCTCTCTCTCCTAGTAAGTGTGTTATGAGGGACAGCAATGTTACTCTCAGGTGGCTAATGTTACATACATCAGCTCTCTCTCCTAGTAAGTGTATTATGAGGGACAGCAATGTTACTCTCCGGTGGCTAATGTTGCATACATCAGCTCTCTCTCCTAGTAAGTGTGTTATGAGGGACAGCAATGTTACTCTCCGGTGGCTAATG
This sequence comes from Mytilus edulis, assembly GCF_963676685.1. Lineage (NCBI taxonomy): Eukaryota > Metazoa > Mollusca > Bivalvia > Mytilida > Mytilidae > Mytilus > Mytilus edulis. Next base: position 109,298,449 of record NC_092344.1, on the reverse strand, counting down.
TTACATACATCAGCTCTCTCTCCTAGTTAGTGTGTTATGAGGGACAGCAATGTTACTCTCAGGTGGCTAATGTTACATACATCAGCTCTCTCTCCTAGTAAGTGTATTATGAGGGACAGCAATGTTACTCTCCGGTGGCTAATGTTGCATACATCAGCTCTCTCTCCTAGTTAGTGTGTTATGAGGGACAGCAATGTTACTCTCCGGTGGCTAATGTTGCATACATCAGCTCTCTCTCCTAGTAAGTGTGTTATGAGGGACAGCAATGTTACTCTCTGGTGGCTAATGTTACATACATCAGCTCTCTCTCCTAGTAAGTGTATTATGAGGGATAGCAATGTTACTCTCAGGTGGCTAATGTTACATACATCAGCTCTCTCTCCTAGTTAGTGTGTTATGAGGGACAGCAATGTTACTCCCCGGTGGCTAATGTTACATACATCAGCTCTCTCTCCTAGTAAGTGTATTATGAGGGATAGCAATGTTACTCTCAGGTGGCTAATGTTGCATACATCAGCTCTCTCTCCTAGTAAGTGTATTATGAGGGATAGCAATGTTACTCTCAGGTGGCTAATGTTACATACATCAGCTCTCTCTCCTAGTTAGTGTATTATGAGGGATAGCAATGTTACTCTCTGGTGGCTAATGTTACATACATCAGCTCTCTCTCCTAGTTAGTGTATTATGAGGGATAGCAATGTTACTCTCAGGTGGCTAATGTTACATACATCAGCTCTCTCTCCTAGTAAGTGTATTATGAGGGATAGCAATGTTACTCTCAGGTGGCTAATGTTACATACATCAGCTCTCTCTCCTAGTTAGTGTATTATGAGGGATAGCAATGTTACTCTCTGGTGGCTAATGTTACATACATCAGCTCTCTCTCCTAGTTAGTGTATTATGAGGGACAGCAATGTTACTCTCAGGTGGCTAATGTTACATACATCAGCTCTCTCTCCTAGTAAGTGTATTATGAGGGACAGCAATGTTACTCTCAGGTGGCTAATGTTGCATACATCAGCTCTCTCTCCTAGTTAGTGTATTATGAGGGACAGCAATGTTACTCTCAGGTGGCTAATGTTACATACATCAGCTCTCTCTCCTAGTAAGTGTATTATGAGGAACAGCAATGTTACTCTCAGGTGGCTAATGTTTCATACATCAGCTCTCTCTCCTAGTAAGTGTATCATGAGGGACAGCAATGTTACTCTCTGGTGGCTACTGTTACATACATCAGCTCTCTCTCCTAGTAAGTGTATTATGAGGGACAGCAATGTTACTCTCAGGTGGTTGATGTTACATACATCAGCTCTCTCTCCTAGTAAGTGTATTATGAGGGATAGCAATGTTACTCTCAGGTGGCTAATGTTACATACATCAGCTCTTTCTCCTAGTTAGTGTATTATGAGGGACAGCAATGTTACTCTCCGGTGGCTAATGTTACATACATCAGCTCTCTCTCCTAGTTAGTGTATTATGAGGGATAGCAATGTTACTCTCAGGTGGCTAATGTTACATACATCAGCTCTTTCTCCTAGTTAGTGTATTATGAGGGACAGCAATGTTACTCTCCGGTGGCTAATGTTACATACATCAGCTCTCTCTCCTAGTTAGTGTATTATGAGGGATAGCAATGTTACTCTCAGGTGGCTAATGTTACATACATCAGCTCTCTCTCCTAGTTAGTGTATTATGAGGGACAGCAATGTTACTCTCAGGTGGCTAATGTTACATACATCAGCTCTCTCTCCTAGTAAGTGTATTATGAGGGACAGCAATGTTACTCTCAGGTGGCTAATGTTACATACATCAGCTCTCTCTCCTAGTAAGTGTATTATGAGGGACAGCAATGTTACTCTCAGGTGGCTAAAGTTACATACATCAGCTCTTTCTCCTAGTAAGTGTATTATGAGGGACAGCAATGTTACTCTCTGGTGGCTAATGTTACATACATCAGCTCTCTCTCCTAGTAAGTGTATTATGAGGGACAGCAATGTTACTCTCCGGTGGTTGATGTTGCATACATCAGCTCTCTCTCCTAGTAAGTGTATTATGAGGGACAGCAATGTTACTCTCAGATGGCTAATGTTACATACATCAGCTCTTTCTCCTAGTTAGTGTATTATGAGGGACAGCAATGTTACTCTCTGGTGGCTAATGTTACATACATCAGCTCTCTCTCCTAGTAAGTGTATTATGAGGGATAGCAATGTTACTCTCAGGTGGCTAATGTTACATACATCAGCTCTCTCTCCTAGTTAGTGTATTATGAGGGACAGCAATGTTACTCTCAGGTGGCTAATGTTACATACATCAGCTCTCTCTCCTAGTAAGTGTATTATGAGGGATAGCAATGTTACTCTCCGGTGGTTGATGTTGCATACATCAGCTCTCTCTCCTAGTTAGTGTATTATGAGGGATAGCAATGTTACTCTCAGGTGGCTAATGTTACATACATCAGCTCTCTCTCCTAGTAAGTGTATTATGATGGATAGCAATGTTACTCTCAGGTGGCTAATGTTACATACATCAGCTCTCTCTCCTAGTAAGTGTATTATGAGGGACAGCAATGTTACTCTCCGGTGGTTGATGTTGCATACATCAGCTCTCTCTCCTAGTTAGTGTATTATGAGGGACAGCAATGTTACTCTCCGGTGGTTGATGTTGCATACATCAGCTCTCTCTCCTAGTTAGTGTATTATGAGGGATAGCAATGTTACTCTCTGGTGGCTAATGTTACATACATCAGCTCTCTCTCCTAGTTAGTGTGTTATGAGGGATAGCAATGTTACTCTCAGGTGGCTAATGTTACATACATCAGCTCTCTCTCCTAGTTAGTGTATTATGAGGGACAGCAATGTTACTCTCAGGTGGCTAATGTTACATACATCAGCTCTCTCTCCTAGTTAGTGTATTATGAGGGATAGCAATGTTACTCTCAGGTGGCTAATGTTACATACATCAGCTCTCTCTCCTAGTAAGTGTATTATGAGGGACAGCAATGTTACTCTCAGGTGGCTAATGTTACATACATCAGCTCTCTCTCCTAGTAAGTGTATTATGAGGGACAGCAATGTTACTCTCAGGTGGCTAATGTTACATACATCAGCTCTCTCTCCTAGTAAGTGTATTATGAGGGATAGCAATGTTACTCTCAGGTGGCTAATGTTACATACATCAGCTCTCTCTCCTAGTTAGTGTATTATGAGGGACAGCAATGTTACTCTCAGATGGCCAATGTTTTATACATCAGCTCTCTCTCCTAGTAAGTGTGTTATGAGGGATAGCAATGTTACTCTCTGGTGGCTAATGTTACATACATCAGCTCTCTCTCCTAGTTAGTGTATTATGAGGGATAGCAATGTTACTCTCTGGTGGCTAATGTTACATACATCAGCTCTTTCTCCTAGTTAGTGTATTATGAGGGATAGCAATGTTACTCTCTGGTGGCTAATGTTACATACATCAGCTCTCTCTCCTAGTAAGTGTATTATGAGGGATAGCAATGTTACTCTCAGGTGGCTAATGTTACATACATCAGCTCTCTCTCCTAGTTAGTGTATTATGAGGGATAGCAATGTTACTCTCTGGTGGCTAATGTTACATACATCAGCTCTCTCTCCTAGTAAGTGTATTATGAGGGATAGCAATGTTACTCTCAGGTGGCTAATGTTACATACATCAGCTCTCTCTCCTAGTAAGTGTATTATGAGGGATAGCAATGTTACTCTCTGGTGGCTAATGTTACATACATCAGCTCTTTCTCCTAGTTAGTGTATTATGAGGGATAGCAATGTTACTCTCTGGTGGCTAATGTTGCATACATCAGCTCTCTCTCCTAGTAAGTGTATTATGAGGGACAGCAATGTTACTCTCAGGTGGTTGATGTTGCATACATCAGCTCTCTCTCCTAGTAAGTGTATTATGAGGGATAGCAATGTTACTCTCAGGTGGCTAATGTTACATACATCAGCTCTCTCTCCTAGTTAGTGTATTATGATGGATAGCAATGTTACTCTCAGGTGGCTAATGTTACATACATCAGCTCTCTCTCCTAGTTAGTGTATTATGAGGGACAGCAATGTTACTCTCAGATGGCCAATGTTTTATACATCAGCTCTCTCTCCTAGTAAGTGTATTATGAGGGACAGCAATGTTACTCTCAGATGGCTAATGTTACATACATCAGCTCTCTCTCCTAGTTAGTGTATTATGAGGGATAGCAATGTTACTCTCAGGTGGCTAATGTTACATACATCAGCTCTTTCTCCTAGTTAGTGTATTATGAGGGATAGCAATGTTACTCTCAGGTGGCTAATGTTACATACATCAGCTCTCTCTCCTAGTAAGTGTATTATGAGGGATAGCAATGTTACTCTCAGGTGGCTAATGTTACATACATCAGCTCTCTCTCCTAGTAAGTGTATTATGAGGGATAGCAATGTTACTCTCAGGTGGCTAATGTTACATACATCAGCTCTCTCTCCTAGTTAGTGTATTATGAGGGATAGCAATGTTACTCTCCGGTGGCTAATGTTACATACATCAGCTCTCTCTCCTAGTAAGTGTATTATGAGGGATAGCAATGTTACTCTCCGGTGGCTAATGTTACATACATCAGCTCTCTCTCCTAGTAAGTGTATTATGAGGGATAGCAATGTTACTCTCAGGTGGCTAATGTTACATACATCAGCTCTCTCTCCTAGTAAGTGTATTATGAGGGACAGCAATGTTACTCTCCGGTGGCTAATGTTGCATACATCAGCTCTCTCTCCTAGTAAGTGTGTTATGAGGGACAGCAATGTTACTCTCCGGTGGCTAATGTTACATACATCAGCTCTCTCTCCTAGTTAGTGTGTTATGAGGGACAGCAATGTTACTCTCAGGTGGCTAATGTTACATACATCAGCTCTCTCTCCTAGTAAGTGTATTATGAGGGATAGCAATGTTACTCTCAGGTGGCTAATGTTACATACATCAGCTCTCTCTCCTAGTAAGTGTATTATGAGGGACAGCAATGTTACTCTCAGGTGGCTAATGTTACATACATCAGCTCTCTCTCCTAGTAAGTGTATTATGAGGGATAGCAATGTTACTCTCAGGTGGCTAATGTTACATACATCAGCTCTCTCTCCTAGTAAGTGTATTATGAGGGATAGCAATGTTACTCTCAGGTGGCTAATGTTACATACATCAGCTCTCTCTCCTAGTAAGTGTATTATGAGGGATAGCAATGTTACTCTCAGGTGGCTAATGTTACATACATCAGCTCTCTCTCCTAGTAAGTGTATTATGAGGGATAGCAATGTTACTCTCAGGTGGCTAATGTTACATACATCAGCTCTCTCTCCTAGTAAGTGTATTATGAGGGATAGCAATGTTACTCTCAGGTGGCTAATGTTGCATACATCAGCTCTCTCTCCTAGTAAGTGTATTATGAGGGATAGCAATGTTACTCTCAGGTGGCTAATGTTACATACATCAGCTCTCTCTCCTAGTTAGTGTATTATGAGGGATAGCAATGTTACTCTCAGATGGCCAATGTTACATACATCAGCTCTCTCTCCTAGTTAGTGTATTATGAGGGATAGCAATGTTACTCTCAGGTGGCTAATGTTACATACATCAGCTCTCTCTCCTAGTAAGTGTATTATGAGGGATAGCAATGTTACTCTCTGGTGGCTAATGTTACATACATCAGCTCTCTCTCCTAGTTAGTGTATTATGAGGGACAGCAATGTTACTCTCAGGTGGCTAATGTTACATACATCAGCTCTCTCTCCTAGTAAGTGTATTATGAGGAACAGCAATGTTACTCTCTGGTGGCTAATGTTACATACATCAGCTCTCTCTCCTAGTAAGTGTATTATGAGGGACAGCAATGTTACTCTCCGGTGGTTGATGTTGCATACATCAGCTCTCTCTCCTAGTAAGTGTATTATGAGGGACAGCAATGTTACTCTCAGATGGCCAATGTTTTATACATCAGCTCTCTCTCCTAGTTAGTGTATTATGAGGGATAGCAATGTTACTCTCAGGTGGCTAATGTTACATACATCAGCTCTCTCTCCTAGTTAGTGTATTATGAGGGACAGCAATGTTACTCTCAGGTGGTTGATGTTACATACATCAGCTCTCTCTCCTAGTAAGTGTATTATGAGGGATAGCAATGTTACTCTCAGGTGGCTAATGTTACATACATCAGCTCTCTCTCCTAGTAAGTGTATTATGAGGGATAGCAATGTTACTCTCAGGTGGCTAATGTTACATACATCAGCTCTCTCTCCTAGTAAGCGTATTATGAGGGACAGCAATGTTACTCTCAGATGGCCAATGTTACATACATCAGCTCTCTCTCCTAGTAAGTGTATTATGAGGGACAGCAATGTTACTCTCTGGTGGCTAATGTTACATACATCAGCTCTCTCTCCTAGTAAGTGTATTATGAGGGACAGCAATGTTACTCTCAGGTGGCTAATGTTACATACATCAGCTCTCTCTCCTAGTAAGTGTATTATGAGGGATAGCAATGTTACTCTCAGATGGCTAATGTTACATACATCAGGTCTCTCTCCTAGTAAGTGTATTATGAGGGACAGCAATGTTACTCCCCGGTGGCTAATGTTACATACATCAGGTCTCTCTCCTAGTTAGTGTATTATGAGGAACAGCAATGTTACTCTCAGGTGGCTAATGTTACATACATCAGCTCTCTCTCCTAGTAAGTGTATTATGAGGGACAGCAATGTTACTCTCCGGTGGCTAATGTTACATACATCAGCTCTCTCTCCTAGTAAGTGTGTTATGAGGGATAGCAATGTTACTCTCAGGTGGCTAATGTTGCATACATCAGCTCTCTCTCCTAGTAAGTGTATTATGAGGGACAGCAATGTTACTCTCAGGTGGCTAATGTTACATACATCAGCTCTCTCTCCTAGTTAGTGTATTATGAGGGATAGCAATGTTACTCTCAGATGGCCAATGTTACATACATCAGCTCTCTCTCCTAGTTAGTGTATTATGAGGGATAGCAATGTTACTCTCAGGTGGCTAATGTTACATACATCAGCTCTTTCTCTTAGTTAGTGTATTATGAGGAACAGCAATGTTACTCTCTGGTGGCTAATGTTACATACATCAGCTCTCTCTCCTAGTTAGTGTATTATGAGGGATAGCAATGTTACTCTCAGATGGCCAATGTTACATACATCAGCTCTCTCTCCTAGTAAGTGTATTATGAGGAACAGCAATGTTACTCTCTGGTGGCTAATGTTACATACATCAGCTCTCTCTCCTAGTAAGTGTATTATGAGGGATAGCAATGTTACTCTCAGGTGGCTAATGTTACACACATCAGCTCTTTCTCCTAGTAAGCGTCAATAGAAAGGTTTCAGGTGCTAAAAGGGAAATAAGATAAAGCAAAATGATAAATGTAATTTGTAATGTCTCTCAAAATAAAAAAGGAGATTTGGTATGATTGCCAATGACATAACTATTCACCAAATTTAAAATAAAGCCTTAAACAATGAAAAAACCTTTATTGTATAGTCAGCTATAAAAGGCTCTGACATTAAAAATATAAAACAATTCAATTGAGAAAACAAATCAACAAATTGGTTGGGTAGTTGTAACAATAGTCAGATCTACTAGTCTGAGTGATAGTAATGTTAGTCTAAGGTGTCATTGTTAACTTATTTCAACCTTGTTTTCTAATGGTTATCAGAATAATAGGCCCAAATACACATTTTACAACAAAAATATAATTGTGTTAGCCTTATGTCTCATGAATCATGATATGTGATGAAATTATTTCACAAACTCACTTTTTTCAATTTAATCCTTTAATGACAAATATTTTATTTATAACATACACTTTGACTTTATGCACTTGAAATCTTTTAACAGATCGTTTTGTGATGTTTTATTGACTTAATGCATATTTCTGGTGTGTATTGCCTAAATTGCTGGTCTTTTAATGTTATTTCCTGAGATTACTGTACTATATATGTTTTGTAGGTGCTGATATGAATAAAAGATGCAGACAGCTGAGAGAACAAGTGTTAGCTGATGCTAAGTTTAATGCCTTAACAGTATTTAGGTTGCTGCTAAGTGTAGGACAGTTTGAATTCAAACTTAAAGAGGTATGTGTTTTCCTCCTTATTACAATTATGTCCTCTGCATAGTAATTAGATTATCAGTGTTACTTTGATAAGGTGTTATAACTTTACTAAATTTAACTTATATAAAGGGGACAAAATTATTTGGGGAGAACTTTTAATATGTTATTTGGATTCACTGGCAAGCATTCCACTTCTTCTTCTTTGTTTTTTAGATAACGATTATATTATCCAAGAAAAAGAAAGTATCATACCACATCGACATATTTTTTATAGAGAACAATTCTATAAAGCTCAGAAAAAGAAAGTATGTCCTCTAGATAGTGTTCAAACTTTAAATAAGTTTTTTTTCACAAACGTTTTTCATTCAAAATAAATCTTTTAGATGTTTAGACACATGTTGAATGAGAAAGAAAATAAATGGGATGAACACAAGAAGGAGGGAACAGAGAGAATGCAAGAACTTGGGGAAGTTTTCTCAGGGACCAAGCCACTCACAAGGGTGGAGAAAAATGGTAAGTTTTATCTATATTGAAAGAAAGAAATCCTTCTATTCATAATTTCTATGTTATAATTTGAAATATTAATCTTTAAAAAATAATACATAGATTAACAATGTTGTAATTAAATTCATCATCATTTTTGATTGATAGAAAATTTACAAGCCTGGTTCAGTGAGATGAGTAAACAGATAACATCACTGAGTTTTGATGATTCAACTTCTGCAGGCAGAAAAATAGTCCAACTTATCCAGGCTTTAGAAGAGGTAAGTCCACACTATATGGTATGTCCGTAGAAAAAAAATCCAATAAACATATATATATTATGATGTTATACCACTAATTTGGGGCCAGCCAGAAAGTACATACCAGAATGTAATAGTACTAACACAAAATAGTTCCTACGCAGGAGTGTAGCTTTGAAAATAAGTCGAATATCTATGTTTTTATGGTATTAAATAGAAGCTGAAGACTGGTGATCATTGAAGAACACTTTTTGACTCATAACTTGGAATATTAAAAAAAGTGCATCAAATTTAAAAAAGCAGATTCATTTTGCCTGTTTGTAAGATCTGCAGTACCTGTTTTTGGTACATCCCAAGTTCTGGGATTTAGTTCTTTCTTGTATGCCATTAAAGGTATGTTAGATTTTCTCAGTTCAAGAAACCATAAAGTGTGGCTTTGGCATGCAATGGTTGTCACTTTAATTGAACGTAAAACAAAAGAGAATATCTGCTTGAAATTGAGGAATTTAACATAGAAAGCTATAGGGCCATGAATTAGTGGTGTATTTCCTTATCCCCGTAAAAAGATGTGTAAAAAGAATTTGATTGGTCCTGAAATTCAAGAAAATGAAAAAAAGTAAACCATTTTGAATTTATTTTCTCTTTAAAATGTGTGTGGTAAATGTAAATATAAGCTGTTACATTGTTGCCCACTGAGTGACTCTCTTATGATTATAGAAACATAATAATGGAGGTATACCAGATTTTTGCATAAAATTGACAAAAAGGTTGACATAGGGCACAAGTTATACTCAAATTGATTTATTTAATCAGCGAATAGATAATCCTAAAATCACTTCCTTAATGAATATCTTTTTGGGCTAGGGATTTTTTCCATATTATTTCTTTGAATGTTCAAATCATGGATGGATATTATGTTGTTTTTTTTTAATTTTACTGTACATTTCTGACATTTAATTACTGTGTAAGTTATCTGTAAATAGGAAATATTTCAAACAATAACAAAAATATTTTCTTAAACTATACAGAATTGTCAAGTTATGTTTTAGCTAATATCCTTTTACTTTTTAGGTACAGGAGTTCCACCAGCTGGAGAGTAACTTACAAGTAAAACAGTTTTTAGCTGACACTAGGAAATACTTACATCAAATGATCAGGACCATTAATATTAAAGAGGAGGTGTTGATCACTATTCAGATTGTAGCTGATCTGTCCTACGCCTGGACAATCATTGATAGGTACTTAGAATAAAACTACTTACAGTAAAAGCAAATTTAGATAATCTGTGTAAAGTGTAGCTGGAAATTATTTCCCTTTTATGTGATCAGTTGTACATCAATACTCTCCCTTACATGTAGTTTAGCATTTTTGATATGTAAATCAACATTTATAGGATAATAGCATTATACTACAATATCATTCCATCATTTGTAAGGGGTAGATATCATGCTTTTAAATTTTTGCTCTCTTACATGTAGTTTGTTTTTATTCTTTTCTTAAACTTATTCTTGTTTTACTTGTATGGAAAAAAAGAGAGATATCTAAGGTTTATAAGTTTATAAAAAGAATTGGGTACTTTCTAAACTTACTTTTATTAAAAGTCCTGTTTCAGGATCTGTTTAATACCCTTTTCAAATTGTTTTACCTGTTTCAAAATGTTTTAAAACATGTTGTGCAAAACATGTGATATGTTATTTAAAGTATATAACAACATTGTTATGTTACAGTTACACAGGCTACATGCAGCAAGGAATTAAGAAAGATCCTTCTCTTGTCATCAAATTAAGAGCTACATTTTTAAAGGTAACAAATCATTTTGATATGCTGTAGTTGTTCCATTCTAATATGATGTGCTGCTTTATTCTTTTTAAACAACAACAACAAGTTGAAGTGCATTGAGGATCCAAAATTCCAAAAAGTTGTGCCAAATACAGCTAAGGTAATCTATGACTGGGATAAGAAAATCCTTAGTTTTGAGAAATTCAACGTTTTGTAAACAGGAAATTTATAAAAATGACCACATTTTTGATATTCATGTCAACACCGAAGTGTTGACTACTGGGCTGGTGATACCCTCGGGAAGGAAATGTCCACCAGCAGTGGCATTGACCAAGTGGTGTAAATAGTTATCAAAGGTACCAGGATTATAATTTAGTACGCCAGACGCGCATTTTGTCTACATTAGACTCATCAGTGACGCTCATATAAAATTATTCATAAAGCCAAACAAATAGAAAGTTGAAGAGCATTGAGGATCCAAAATTCTAAAAAGATGTGCCAAATACAGCTAAGGTAATCTATGCCTGGGATAAGAAAATCCTTAATTTTTTCGAGAAATTCAAAGGTACCAGGATTATAATTAAGTACGCCAGAGGATGAAGATTCTATAATCTTCAACCGTTTCAATCTTGAGTATATTACTCCTAGGAATATTCAAGAACTATTGATAACATATATAAAGAAAACATTTATATCATGGACCTTCCTTTGATGAAGCTTTAACCAATACAACGATTTTGACTTTGTGACAATATGAACCAAGTAAAAATGTTTACACATATAATTGCAGATGGCTTCTGCTCTGGACTTACCATTGTTAAGGATCAACCAAGCCAACAGTCCAGATTTAATGAGTGTATCCCAATATTACTCGGGAGAGTTGGTCAGCTATGTTAGAAAAGTATTACAGGTAATATACTTCTTTTAAATATAACTCACATTTTATTTTCTAAGTTTGATATATTTTATAATATCATTGATTTTAAAAGCAAGATACTGAAATATAATATCAAGGTTCAAGAATTCCTTCAAGTAATGAACTAAAGTAAACAAAAATTGACAAACGAATTTGTTTAGCATTCCATAGTTTATGACTCTGTATCTTTCAAGCAGGGTCTATCACCACTTACTATTTCCAAATTGTAAGTAAGTTTAAATGAAAATTAGAGCTGTGCTATTTGAGTGTATGGCCAGGGACCACTGCGTTAGCCAGAGTGGTCTTGTATGAAGAATAAAAACACAATTTGTACGTAATTTTGCTCATTTTCTTTCCTTCAGCTATTTCTGTAATCATATTCTTATCAGTTTAAAACAGCCCATGCTGCACTAAAGTATTTCTGAACTTTTGTAACCTGCATATGTTTAATGCCTAACATCAATATGTTTATCCAATTTATTTTTACAGATTATACCACAGACAATGTTTAGTTTACTGGCTAGAATCATAGACATTCTAAATGTATATCCAATTTATTTTTACAGATTATACCACAGACAATGTTTAGTTTACTGGCTAGAATCATAGACATTCTAAATGTATATCAAATGTATTTTTACAGATTATACCACAGACAATGTTTAGTTTACTGGCTAGAATCATAGACATGCTAAATGTATATCCAATGTATTTTTACAGATTATACCACAGACAATGTTTAGTTTACTGGCTAGAATCATAGACATGCTAAATGTATATCCAATGTATTTTTACAGATTATACCACAGACAATGTTTAGTTTACTGGCTAGAATCATAGACATGCTAAATGTATATCCAATGTATTTTTACAGATTATACCACAGACAATGTTTAGTTTACTGGCTAGAATCATAGACATGCTAAATGTATATCCAATGTATTTTAACAGATTATACCACAGACAATGTTCAGTTTACTGGCTAGAATCATAGACATACTAAATGTATATCCAATGTATTTTTACAGATTATACCACAGACAATGTTCAGTTTACTGGCTAGAATCATTGACATACTAAATGTATATCCAATGTATTTTAACAGATTATACCACAGACAATGTTCAGTTTACTGGCTAGAATCATAGACATACTAAATGTATATCCAATGTATTTTAACAGATTATACCACAGACAATGTTTAGTTTACTGGCTAGAATCATAGACATACTAAATGTATATCCAATGTATTTTTACAGATTATACCACAGACAATGTTTAGTTTACTGGCTAGAATCATAGACATGCTAAATGTATATCCAATGTATTTTAACAGATTATACCACAGACAATGTTCAGTTTACTGGCTAAAATCATAGACATACTAAATGTATATCCAATGTATTTTTACAGATTATACCACAGACAATGTTCAGTTTACTGGCTAAAATCATAGACATACTAAATGTATATCAAATGTATTTTTACAGATTATACCACAGACAATGTTCAGTTTACTGGCTAGAATCATTGACATACTAAATGTATATCCAATGTATTTTAACAGATAATACCACAGACAATGTTTAGTTTACTGGCTAGAATGATAGACATACTAAATGTATATCCAATGTATTTTAACAGATTATACCACAGACAATGTTCAGTTTACTGGCTAGAATCATAGACATACTAAATGTATATCCAATGTATTTTTACAGATTATACCACAGACAATGTTCAGTTTACTGGCTAGAATCATAGACGTACTAAATGTATATCCAATGTATTTTTACAGATTATACCACAGACAATGTTCAGTTTACTGGCTAGAATGATAGACATACTAAATGTATATCCAATGTATTTTTACAGATTATACCACAGACAATGTTCAGTTTACTGGCTAGAATTATAGACATACTAAATGTATATCCAATGTATTTTAACAGATTATACCACAGACAATGTTCAGTTTACTGGCTAGAATCATAGACGTACTAAATGTATATCCAATGTATTTTAACAGATAATACCACAGACAATGTTCAGTTTACTGGCTAGAATCATTGACATACTAAATGTATATCCAATGTATTTTAACAGATTATACCACAGACAATGTTCAGTTTACTGGCTAGAATCATAGACATACTAAATGTATATCCAATGTATTTTTACAGATTATACCACAGACAATGTTCAGTTTACTGGCTAGAATCATAAACATACTAAATGTATATCCAATGTATTTTTACAGATTATACCACAGACAATGTTCAGTTTACTGGCTAGAATCATAGACATACTAAATGTATATCCAATGTATTTTTACAGATTATACCACAGACAATGTTCAGTTTACTGGCTAGAATCATTGACATACTAAATGTATATCCAATGTATTTTAACAGATAATACCACAGACAATGTTCAGTTTACTGGCTAGAATCATTGACATACTAAATATATATCCAATGTATTTTAACAGATTATACCACAGACAATGTTCAGTTTACTGGCTAGAATCATAGACATACTAAATGTATATCCAATGTTTTTTTACAGATTATACCACAGACAATGTTCAGTTTACTGGCTAGAATCATTGACATACTAAATGTATATCCAATGTATTTTTACAGATTATACCACAGACAATGTTCAGTTTACTGGCTAGAATCATAGACATACTAAATGTATATCCAATGTATTTTTACAGATTATACCACAGACAATGTTCAGTTTACTGGCTAGAATCATAGACATGCAGACTCATCAAATTAAAGAAGTACCCACTAGACTGGAGAAAGATAAAATGAAAGAGTTTGCACAGTTAGACGAGAGATATGAGGTTAGGATTTATAATAACGAAAGAGTTTAAGTTGAATAAAACATCATATTGGTTATAAAGAAGTTTTTTTTTTTTTTAAATTTGTATATATAAAATTAAAATTAATGTTATGTATAGTTGTTTGAATAATGGTTATACAAAGATTATGAGCAAAAAAAGAAATAAGTAGATACCTAGAGCATAATCAAAAACTGAGGAAAGAGAACCAACATGTAAACAGATATATACAGATAACCAAAGACTGAGTTACACAGACAACATGAAAATCCAGGGCCAAATATTTTAACAACTCTGAAGTGCCTTCTCTGGGTCCCATGGATATCTTTTTATTGAAAAACACAAAAAATAAAATATCTCATGAGACCAAAGATACTTTAATTAAAAATACTATTTTTCAGTTATGCAAGTAACTTAATGAATTAAAAGCATAAAATAATCTGCATATTTTTTTTAACCATGTATCAATATGGTAATGGACCAGTTTCTAAAAATATCTTTACTTAAAAATTTTGATAATAATATACTTATTTCTGGAATGTTAAGCTTTATTTTATAGGTAGCAAAACTAACACATTCTATATCAGTGTTTACTGAAGGTATTCTTATGATGAAAACTACTCTGGTGGGAATTATTAAGGTAAGTAACTGTACTTAATCATTGCATTTTGATATATGCATAGTATTAGGATTAATATGATAGCAACATTAACCCAAATTTATTTGCATAAACCATGCTTGTGTAAGGCTATCTGAAGATGTTTGAAGAATAGCACTGAAAACACTGCAAAAATTGTAGATAAGAAATTAGACTGACAGTATACTTTTTGAAAGTATGAATTAAGGAATAAGATTCTGGTCTGAAAAATACAAGTCTTAGTGCAGTTAAGGAGGCTCGCGGGTACAAAAAAATCAGCAAAGAATTAAACATTTGTTTTTTCATTAAGTTGTGTTTTATTACACTATTAGTTATTACTTATTGATATGGTACCAATAAAAAAAAACAAAAAATCGATTCGGTTTGGCCCCATATGAAATTTAAAATGTTAATATCATTGTAAAAGCCCCAAATTATCTCCCATTGGTGCAAAATTGCAATTTTTTTAGCATTAGAATTGAAATATCTTTTTTAACTTATCGGTGACCTATATGTTTTATTATTGTTTTCAAATAAGCTGTACATAAACTAAATAATTGTAAAATTAAAGTGATTTCTGTAATTTAGTTCTTTTTATGCCCCACCTACGATAGTAGAGGGGCATTATGTTTTCTGGTCTGTGCGTCTGTTCATCCGTCCGTTTGTCTGTCCGTCTGTTCGTCCGTCTGTTTGTCCGTCTGTTCGTTCGTCCGTCTGTCCCGCTTCAGGTTAAAGTTTTTGGTCAAGGTAGTTTTTGATGAAGTTGAAGTCCAATCAACTTGAAACTTAGTATACATGTGCCCTATGATATGATCTTTCTAATTTAAATGCCAAATTAGAGTTTTGACCCCATTTTTACGGTTCACTGAACATAGAAAATGATAGTGCAAATTTCAGGTTAAAGTTTTTGGTCGAGGTAGTTTTTGATAAAGTAGAATTCCAATCAACTTGAAACTTAGTATACATGTTCCGTTTGATAAGATCATTCTAATTTTAATGCCAAATTAGAGAATTTATTCTAATTTCACGGTCCACTAAACATAGAAAATGATAGTGCGAGTGGGGCATCTGTGTACTGTGGACACATTCTTGTTTTATTTCGATATTACCTCTATTTCTCCTATTAGTTCAACAGAAAAAAAGGACATAAACAAATTTGTATGCTTCTTTCGGGGGCAGATTGTGAGCTTAAATTAACGGTGACCCCATATTTTTATTTTATTTTATCTATTAGGTATAGGATAAAGTTTATTTATAGAAAAAAATAGCGAAATCCTATATAAAAAATGATTTATACCCGCGAGTCCCTTAAACATATTTTCTACTATGCTAATAATTGCAACTCCTCTTTTATACATTTTATACATTTTGGTACCTGTTTAATATCTTACTGAATATTAAGAGCTGTAAGTGGTACATTATATTAATTAAAATCAGTTTGTTACTTGATATATATTTATTCGTTGTTTTTCTTTCTTCAGATTGATCCAAAACAGTTGCTAGAAGATGGGATTAGGAAGGAACTTGTACAACAAGTAGCTTTGGCTTTACATAAAGGATTGATGTTCAACCCAAAAGCCAGGGTAAATATTTTTAAGGAATGAAGTACCAAGTATTCATTCACAAAACTTTAAACCATACATGGGTTTTATTTAAGCTTTTAACAGGGAATAAAACTTGATATCATTGCTGTATTCAGTATGAGAAATGAAACGCATCTAATTTAAAAAATTTAGCATTAAAGTTGAAAAACCTCATTAAAGTATGCTGTATTAATTTGTGACTCTAAATAATATAAGGAAATGATAATAATCATATGTTGAGAAGACAAAAGTACATGCAGTGTCACACAAAGATTATTGTTTGATTTGTGATAGTTTCAGTGAGTTTTGTTTAAGTCTTATTTATCAATATTTGAATAAAATAGTTTATTGTCATAATTTTTTTCTCTCAGACCAGTGAATTGATGCCCAAGTTAGAGTCCTTGGGAGACAGAATGGATGGTTTTAGGATATCATTTGAGTATATCCAGGACTATGTTAATATCTATGGATTGAAGATTTGGCAAGAAGAAGTCTCTCGCATCATTAACTATAATGTGGAACAGGAATGTAACAGCTTTCTCAGAACTAAGGTAACCAGTCAAATATACAGAAAATATAAATGATTACAGCAGGGTTTCCCCTGGGTCAATTATTTTTTTCGTCACCTCTTTCGCCAAAACAATATATTTTTCGCCACTTAATTATTTTTTTCCCCATGTGACACAAATATATTTTGCTTTTAAATTCCCCCCCTTTTCAAACCTAAATAAGATTACTTTGCCCCATTACTGTCTAAGATTTTTCTCTCAAACTTTTCTTAGTCTGTATTGTAATGAATAAATACTAAACATTTACCTTTTAAAAAAAAGAACTTTATAGGGAAAATTGATTATATTTTGAACAACTTTAAAAGAAGGGGGCCACTTACTTTTGAAATTAAAGAAGATATAAATCCTGGAATATAAAAAAAATCTTGGTTACCTGAAAGATGTCACAGTTCTTTGGGAAAGTTTCTTCAAAAATAAAAACATACGTCCTTTTGTACGAAGTGGTTTTTATAACAAAACAAAATTTTTTTTTTTATCACTTGACATTGATCCCTCATGTAAAGTGTAGTCATAACATTGAAGGGTTATTTTCATTCGAGGG
Source organism: Mytilus edulis (assembly GCF_963676685.1). Lineage (NCBI taxonomy): Eukaryota > Metazoa > Mollusca > Bivalvia > Mytilida > Mytilidae > Mytilus > Mytilus edulis. The sequence goes on along the minus strand of NC_092344.1, from coordinate 109,280,711 downwards.
GTTGTTCCCAACCGTTTGAATAAATTTCTTCATAACGACAAGTTTCTTTTCTAGACCATCGTAAATATGTGTGTAAGTAAAACTATGCTTGAAACACTTGTGTCACTGAACTGACCTTAAAATACCCACTCAAATCAATTATCGATATCAAGTTAAATGATAAAGTTTTAAATCAGAGACCTTTCTTGCTTTTGAACATTTTTCTTCATAGCAAGTTTTCTTTTCTGGACAATCATAAAAAAAGAACGAGAGGAGTTGTCAAAATTTTGCTTCAAACACGTGCGTCGCAAAGTGGTTAATAGATCCTTTAAATGACATGTAACGGACGCCATTCAACCATATCATTTTGTCATATAATACAATCAAAACCTTTATTAATTAGTCCTTTGATGGCGATAGGCATAAAATGCAATCAGCTAATTATTGATTTTCTGTCAAAATCTCAACGAGTTCAAGGTGAATTCCAAGTATTGTCTGACCAGGTAAAGACCGAGAAATTTGAAAAAAAAGTAAAGAAACAAGATGGTTGAAAATAAATCGTTATATATATTTCTTTCGACAAATTCTTTAGCCAATAATGAATTTTAATCGTCACAATTATTATTTTTTCACAAATTGGGAAAATGGTGACCGCCAGCGGAAACCCTGGATAACAGGGAGCCCCATGCTGTTATGGATGATACTTAGTTATTAAGAAATATTTTTTGGATAACTTTGTTGTGTATTCCAACCTCCCGCAAAGTCACTGTGACCTACGTTTTATGCTACATTGACTTCAAGGTTCATATCAGAGTTCTGTGATCAAATATCAGTTACTAAGTGACTTAAAATCATATATTAAGGAGAGAATATATATTTTTGATATCATAACAGCTCCCATCCCCTGAAAAGTATGTCTCTTTAATATACATTTCATAATTCATTGACAAAAGTTTTACATTCCTGTTTTAAATAATAGGTACAAGATTGGCAGAGTATATACCAGTCTACAGCTATACCTATACCAAGATACCAACCTGTGGATGAGAGTGTCAATTTTATAGGAAGACTGGCAAGGGAGATAATTAGAATCACAGATCCCAAGTAAGTATAAACATGTCAAACATCACACTGTAGACAAGAGTGTCAACTTTATAGGAAGACTGGCAAGGGAGATAATTACAATCACAGATCCCAAGTAAGTATAAACATGTTAAACCTCACACTGTAGACGAGAATGTCAACTTTATTGGAAGACTAGCAAGGGAGATAATTAGAACCACAGATCCCAAGTAAGTATAAACATGTTAAACATCACACTGTAGACGAGAGTGTCAACTTTATAGGAAGACTGGCAAGGGAGATAATTAGAATCACAGATCCCAAGTAAGTATAAACATGTTAAACATCACACTGTAGACGAGAGTGTCAACTTTATAGGAAGACTAGCAAGGGAGATAATTAGAATCACAGATCCCAAGTAAGTATAAACATGTTAAACATCACACTGTAGACGAGAGTGTCAACTTTATAGGAAGACTAGCAAGGGAGATAATTACAATCACAGATCCCAAGTAAGTATAAACATGTTAAACATTACACTGTAGACGAGAATGTCAACTTTATAGGAAGACTGGCAAGGGAGATAATTAGAATCACAGATCCCAAGTGAGTATAAACATGTCAAACATCATACTGTAGACAAGAGTGTCAACTTTGTAGGAAGACTGGCAAGGGAGATAATTAGAACCACAGATCCCAAGTAAGTATAAACATGTTAAACCTCACACTAGACGAGAGTGTCAACTTTGTAGGAAGACTGGCAAGGAAGATAATTAGAACCACAGATCCCAAGTAAGTATAAACATGTTAAACATCACACTGTAGACGAGAGTGTCAACTTCGTAGGAAGACTAGCAAGGGAGATAATTACAATCACAGATCCCAAGTAAGTATAAACATGTTAAACATCACATTGTAGAAGAGAGTGTCAATTTTATAGGAAGACTGGCAAGGGAGATAATTAGAATCACAGATCCCAAGTAAGTATAAACATGTTAAACATCACACTGTAGACAAGAGTGTCAACTTTATAGGAAGACTGGCAAGGGAGATAATTACAATCACAGATCCCAAGTATGTATAAACATGTTAAACATCACACTGTAGACGAGAATGTCAACTTTATAGGAAGACTAGCAAGGGAGATAATTAGAATCACAGATCCTAAGTAAGTATAAACATGTTAAACATCACACTGTAGAAGAGAGTTTCAACTTTATAGGAAGACTGGCAAGGGAGATAATTAGAATCACAGAATATTCAAGGAAATAATTACAATCACAAATCGTAACATATTCATGGAGAGTAACTTTATTAGAACTTTGGTGGATAGTTGTCTAATTAGCAATCATACCCAGATTTTTTTTGTTTATGTAGGAGGCAGGTTTTTCCTGAATAAAAAAACCAGTTTGAAATGAATATGAATTTGATTTGAAAAAACTCTTTTTTCCAGACTTACATCCTATATAGATCCAATGAAGGCTTGGTATGATGTGAAGACTAAACAGGAATTAGTCAATAGAAAGTTATTCCAAAAACTTCAGGTGAGGAATATCATATGGATACCTATTTGGCACTTTCAAATCATCTTTACAAACTGTCTTCTATAACTTTAATGAATAACAATTGAAGGCAAAGTAAAACTGCTCTTCTTTGATATCTGCCCTATTTGGGTTCTTGTATGCTTAAAAACTGAAAATTTTGAAAATGGAAATATAATACAGTAATGATATTGATCTAAAATATAGATATAAATATATGAAAACAAACTTTGACATTTGCATAATTTTGTTTTGAAGTCATTTAAATATAAATCTCAAATAATATTATACATGTATAAATATATATGGGGTGTGAATAATTAGTGGCTTATAGAGCAAAGTTTTTTTCTTCTTCAATAAATCTTTGAGCAAGACAATTTAAAGTATAATGAAGTGACCAGTTAAAATCTTCGATGGTTTTATTGTATCATTACAAATGCAATATATCTTGGACGTAAAAGACACCCTTGTAGATTTCGAAAAAGAGCAGGCTAATTACAAGGCAGCACTCAAACCCACAAAGTGCAAAGGGATTAATATAAGTTGTAATAACTTTTTTCCCAACCCACTATAAAAAAATATGTTTAGACAAGTATGATCAATTTTCCACCTATCAATTGAAATTGTTTTTTATTTTATTTTAATTTTATTACAGAGATCAGTTGGTACTTTTGGATTAACAGGACTGGATCGTTTATTGTGTTTCATGATTGTTAAAGAATTACAGAATTATCAAGTCTTACTGAATAGAACCGTACTAAATCCAAAAGACAAAACTTGGCTTGATCTACTTAATAACTTTGCCAAACAACTTAACCCTGTCAAAGGTATCATAGGTAAGGAGAATATGTATGACATATTTTCATGACTGCTTGAAAAAACGTTTTTTAGTTGAGTCAAATACTCATTTATTATGAGTAATTGGATAACATTTTTGGGTAAAGATTGCATGAAATGCAATCAAAACCCTATGGTTCCTATGTGATATTTTAAAAATCTTCCAAGGTTCATCACTAATTTGGAGATACACAAAACAGAATGCATTGATCATAACATTCAATACATCCAATCTATGAACATTTTCAAAAACTATCAATAAAATGAACACTCAGATATTCAAGACACAAAATTATGTTATTCTACATAACTTTTGCAAGGTGCAGGAATCTTATATCAGTTCTAAAAATTATCAATGATGTCATCTTTAAAGTCATCTTTAAATATTGGAGTTATCTTCCTTTGTCCAGAATTGTAGTTGAATGATGCAACTGCAAGTTCTAATGATTTCTACAATGCAATATTTAATTTGACTTCCCACCGATAAACTAAAGCAATCTTAACCCTTCAGTGCTAACAGGCACTTTGTTCTGTATATTGGTTACTTGCAACATCATCATGTCTGTCAGGTAGGTTCACTTGACCTAAACCCTATTTCATGGATCAGTGATCAAAGCTAAAATTACATAATCAAGTCCCTATCTCAGATACTATAATCAATAGGTCAACTATATTTGAGGTATGGAATGATTGTAATGTGTACATATTAACCTTGCAGGTTTTATCTGGCCATGACCTCAAAAATGGTTCATTTGACAATGTTTAGTTTTTGTGGTTTTGTCTACTTCTAAGATACTATATACCACTATATTTTGTGTATGCAATGATTGTAATGTGTACATGTCTGTCTGGCATGGTTCATCATACTTTGACATCATTTTCCCTTACAACATTGATAATGTTAAGTTTATGAGAAACATTTCAGTGGTTTTTTTCGCACTCTTGTGTTTTGATATACTTTTAATGAATTGGAAATTAAAAATGATGAAAAAAATATTTCTGTTTATTTGTAGGGAATCCACAGAAGGTATATTCTACTATGATTTCCAGGTTGGGAAAATTGTGGCCTCATTTTATAGATGTTATTTTAAGAGTAAGTATGTTTAAATTAAAAAAAAAAAAATTAATTTATTTCTGAAATTTAATTTTCTTCAAATGAAATAGTTTACTGCAGATTTTTTAAAACTTTATAGATACATGTGGAAGCATACATGCCATACATTGTCATTTGTGAAGCCAGAGGAATGCAAAAAAAAAGACAAAAATGTATTTGACAGATTTCTTTAGACATGACAGTTTCATATAGTTATCCCCTTTCAATAAATCTGCAATGATAATTGGCAGAATTTTATAATTTTTTGTCATGAAAAGGGTCATCAAATCCTTTATATCAGAGTTTATTCTGTAATAAGATTTTACAGTATGATGGTTCTAGTGTTTATATATGTAGGTTGGTCAGATGCAGTTATTGAGGAGACAGATAGCTCATGAGCTTAGTACATCATGCAAATTTGATTCTAAGTTTTTAGCAAGTACATTACAAACTTTTAATGAGTAAGTATTGCCCAGTTACAAAATATGTTTCAAAACTTGGAAAAACAAAATTTGGAGGTTTTGTATCTTTATTTAAGTTGTTGTTATGGGTCAATTTTATAGATCAAGAGTCATGGTCTTGTGTAGATTGGAAATAGACATAGAATGTGGCAGATAAAAAAAGCCTGAAAGAGCCTTTCAAAATACAGAGATCCCAGTTTGCTGCCAGTTTGACAGTTCATTCTTTGTTTTACATTTAAATGATTGGGTAAATTTAGGCATTGACATATTTAAATCTTAAAACAGCTCATTGTTTAGAGCCCAAGAGTAAATGATCCAACATAAATAATCGTTTTAAAAAAAGAGTCTTTATAAAAAATACTTTTTTCAGCATTCTACACAGTTGTTGTGAAACTTAAATACCATTGTGTCAACTTTATATACTCTTTCTGTTTTCAGTGCCTTGATGTCCGACATAGAACAACATTACCAAGACCCTAGTCTACCTTACCCTAAGGAAGATAACCCTCTGATGTATGAATTAACAGCTTATCTAGAGTCGGCAGGATTCCATGATCCGTTGGCTAAAATTTACATCACAACAAAAAGACTGCCACATTTTTCCTTGTTTAATAGTTTATTTGTACTATCACACCTTCCTAAGCTAGTTTACAGCAAATCTATAAGTAAGTACCACTGTTGCTGGACATGTCTGTTTTATCTAGTTTCTGGTCCTCAGTCCCCAGGGGACTATTTATTACTAAAATGAGATATGGAGTATACATCTATAAAACTACAACCCAATGACAACAAAACTCTAAAATGTTTTAATGTAGTTTACTGTATAGGTCACTTCAATCTGTTACATTGATGTAGGAAGGGGAGATTCATTTTGGTTATTTGCAAAAATTTGTAAGTTTGTAACATGTTTAACCCCGCCACATTATGTAGGTATGTGCCTGTCCCAAGTCAGGAGCCTGTAATTCAGTGGTTGTCGTTTGTTTATGTGTTACATATTTGTTTTTTGTTAATTTTTTTGTGTAAATGGCCTGTAAGTTTTCTCGTTTGAATTTTTTTACATTGTCATATTGGGGCCTTTTATAGCTGATTATGTGGTATGAGCTTTGCTCATTGTTGAAGGCCATACAGTGACCTAAAGTTGTTATTTTTTTGGCATTTTGGTCTCTTGTGGACAGTTGTCTCATTGGCAATCATACTACATCTTTTTTTAGCTCACCTGGCCCGAAGGGCCAAGTGAGCTTTTCTCATCACTTGGCGTCCGGCGTCCGTCGTCCGTCGTCGTCGTCGTCGTCGTCGTCGTCGTCCGTCGTCGTTAACTTTTACAAACATCTTCTCCTCTGAAACTACTGGGCCAAATTAAACTAAACTTGGCCACAATCATCATTGGGGTATCTAGTTTAAAAAATGTGTGGCGTGACCTGGCCAACCAACCAAGATGGCCGCCATGGCTAAAAATAGAACATAGGGGTAAAATGCAGTTTTTGGCTTATAACTCAAAAACCAAAGCATTTAGAGCAAATCTGACATGGGGTAAAATTGTTTATCAGGTCAAAATCTATCTGCCCTCAAATTTTCAGATGAATCCGACAACCCGTTGTTGGATTGCTGCCCCTGAATTGGTAATTTTCAGGAATTTTTGCTGTTTTCGGTTATTATCTTGAATATTATTATAGATAGAGATAAACTGTAAACAGCAATAATGTTAAGCAAAGTAATATTTACAAATAAGTCAACATGACCAAAATGGTCAGTTGACCCCTTTAGGAGTTATTGACCTTTATAGTCAATTTTTAACCATTTTTCGTAAATCTTAGTAATCTTTTACAAAAATCTTCTCCTCTGAAACTACTGGGCCAAATTAATCCAAACTTGGCCACAATCATCTTTGGGGTATCTAGTTTAAAAAGTGTGTGGCGTGACCCGGCCAACCAACCAAGATGGCCGCCATGGCTAAAAATAGAACATAGGGGTAAAATGCAGTTTTTGGCTTATAACTCAAAAACCAAAGCATTTAGAGCAAATCTGAAAGGGGTAAAAGTGTTTATCAGGTCAAGATCTATCTGCCCTGAAATTTTCAGATGAATCAGACAACTGGTTGTTAGGTTGCTGCCCCTGAATTGGTAATTTTAAGGAAATTTTGCTGTTTTTGGTTATTATCTTGAATATTATTATAGATAGAGATAAACTGTAAACAGCAATAATGTTCAGCAAAGTAAGATCTACAAATAAGTCAACATGACCAAAATGGTCAATTGACCCCTTGAGGAGTCATTTCCCTTTATAATCATTTTTTACAAATTTTTCGTAAATTTTTGTAATCTTTTACAAAAATCTTCTCCTCTGAAAATATTGGGTCAAATTTAACCAAACTTAGCTACAATCATCATTAGGATATCTTGTTAAAAAAATGTGTGCTGTGACCAAGCCAACCATTCAAGATGGCCGCCATGGCTAAAAATAGAACATAGGGGTAAAATGTAGATTTTGGCTTATAACTCAAAAACCAAAGCATTTAGAGCAAATCTGACGCTTTTTAAATTGTTCATCAGGTGAAGATCTATCTGCCCTGGAATTTTCAGATGTATCGGACAACCTGTTGTTAGGTTGCTGCCCCAAAATTGGTAATTTTTAAAAGAAATTTTGCCGTTTTTGGTTATTATCTTGAATATTATTATAGATAGAGATAAACTGTAAACAGCAATAGTGTTCAGCAAAATAAGATCTAAAAATAAGTCAACATGACCAAAATGGTCAGTTGACCCCTAAAGGGGTTATTGCCCATTATAGTCAATTTTCAACAATTTTCCCTAAATTGGTAAATTTTTGTAAATTTTACAAAATATTTTCCTCTGTATCTTAAGGACCAAGTTTAGAAAATTGTAAGTATCTTAAATATTATCATAGATAGAGATAAAATGTAAACAGCAATAATGTAAGTATTTTGGTTTCTTGTTCAACAGATTCTGAAGTTTGAATGTCAATTTCGAATTCCAAAAATTATTGATATAGACTTTGTCCCCTTTCACAGGTAATATGCATGTGTCAGGGGCGGATCCAGACATTTAAAAAAAGGGTGTGTGTGTGTTCCAACTATTAGTCCCCATTCAAATGCATTGATCGTTAAAAAAAAGGGGTGTTCCAATCTCAATTCAAGGCTATGCTCCTTAAACGATATAACTCTAAAAGTTATAAATAAATCAGATTTTGAATATAATTTTCAATTTAATCCTTGAAAAGAAGTCTAGATTCCTAAAATAACTTATAAATTTATGTTTTTTTTTATTTGTCCCAAAACATTTAAATTCATTTAATTACTGCCCTTTTATGATTATTTTATTAAAATATAACTAATTTATATTCTTTTTACAATTTACATTTTTAGAGAAAAATAACTTATAAAAGGATAATTCAAAGGGAAGTAACAGTTTTTCCAATACACAAAAGTTTTTAATACACATGATACACAACGGCAGTTAGCCAGAGGTAAACATTGTTGATTACCAGTATGTTTGACACCCAAGCTGTCAAGTGAAGCCATATAATTATACATCTTCTTTCATTTACAGGTAAAATTTAATACCCTACAGTAGTCATAATAGTAGAAATTATCAAAAATGGCAGCTGAAAATTTTCATTCATGAAATATTTCATACAGAGGATTTTTTTCTCCTTAACTGGATGAGACCCCTAAAAACAGGATTATTGTACTCCTGTCGGGAGGTTCACATTCTTAGAATAAAGACCCATGTTTTCAGTGTCATTAATTTTTTGGTTTCAGTCATCATATTTATTGGACTTTGTTGTTTTTAGTTTTTTTTGTGGTAATAAGATATAGCAAAAAGAAACTCTTCAATGAAAAGTCAGAATTCTTTTTCTGGTCTTAAAGGTACAGTAAGGAGGAGTTTGCTCAAGTTTTAAACTATAATAGGGACACATAAACTGCTTTGTATTTCAGATATAATATAGATGAATATGATCAACATAGTTAAATGAAAAATTTTAATAGCTAGCATTCTAAATTTAGAATGAAAGAAGCTAGATAACAATGAACAGGTTGGGAACAAATGATCACAAATCCTCTATACGGTGATTATTCCTAAGCTAAACAATAGATTGCATGTTTTGTCACTTTTGCAGAAATCTGGTCATCCCAATTTTTAGTAAGTGCAATAATTGATGCATGTTATGCTAGAGATTATAGCCAATATAACTAAAAAATGCCATTCTGCCCTAATTTGTTTTAAATCCAATCTAAACAAAAATACCCCTCTATAGATGAATAATTGTATGCCTCTTTAAAAGAAGGGTTATCCCTCTATACAGGTATAATCGCCATATAGAGGGTTTGTTACCAACCTGATGAAAGGGAAAAAATTATACAGATTTATAAATGACAGCAAATAATATTACCTGATGAAAATAGTTTACACATTATTTTGCTGTTAATATTTATTTTACTGCGTTTTGCAGTTGAAAATATAGTAGCATACAACTAAATGTATCTAATTTGCAAACCCTTATAAATTTTGCTCTCAATACTTTACATGTTCTCAAATTATTATGTTGTCGTGAAAACATATTCTTGTTAAAGACTTACAATACACCCTATTGCTATTTGTCCGCCATTACTGGATATCACACAGGTTCCTGTAAAATGTTGACGTCATAAAACAAAATATCTGACGCCATAATGGATAAGTGATTGTTGTATGTGTCAAAAGTTCAAGCGGCCGGGTCAGCCGGGATTAGCGATAAGGTGTATGTAAAAGAGAAGGATGAAGCTAAAAAGAAGTTTTCAATGGAAATATTAAATTCATTAAAAATATTTTAACCATTTGAGTTTTGTTTGTTGGAACTTGTGTACTGATATACTTTATTTGTAATTCTACAAAATAACAATTGAAACATCTGTTATCAGACTTGCCAACTATCTTGATTTTCACGGTATCATCCTGATTTTCATACCTTTACCCGAATCCTGATATCAGGATCATAAATCAGGTCAAAATCCCAAATTATTGGTTTCCAATTTTATTTTTTTCTGGTCCATTCAAATGAATGTTTAATTTTACGTGGGGACATATAATGACAAGTTTAAGACCCTATGCTAATCAACAGTCACAACAGGTGTCATAATTTGTTATTGCATGTAATTGGATTACCTGATGGGTCAACAATCTTCACTAATTAATATTTGCTGGGACTATCATACTTTCCTTTAGTATAATATAAACCTAGTGCCCACCCGGCCAGATATTTGTAAACAGAAATTTGGTCATACAGCCTTTCATATTTAATCAATTTATCATATGAGCACAATTTGCACCATTTACCGTATGTGTAAGCCTACTCCGGTAAGAGCACCTCTGAATACAAAGAAAGATAACTCAAATTTTATTAATTTTCTCATTTTAAAACGGACTATATCAAAATCTGTTTTCATTCAGGACATATAGGTTTAGGTTTCTTTGAGTCATGATAGGTCTTTGGAGGTAGAAAATGGGGGTCTTCCCTTTGTATCCTTTTATTATTAATAGAATGCCACCAAAATTAATTATATTGCATGACGAAATATACTTATTTTACATCACACACATATTTGTTGAATATTTGGAATTGTGTGGTTAATTTATTGAGCAGTTCCAATAGTTTTTCAGTCAGACGTTTCCGATAATCAATGTATCTTGCACAATCTTGTAAAGTCTAAGATTTTATCAATTTTATAGTGAAAAACTGATCACATTTATTTCACGTTAGATATACTGTTTCCAGATTTAAATTTTAATATGCGGCAGACATTACCTGTGAATGGGGATGAAGGCTGTAATTCAAACATGATAAAAAAGAAACGGAAATACTATAATGTTCCTGATTTTATTTCCTGATTTTATTTCTGTTGTTCATGTTGTTAGGAAATTACTTGTGAAGTTATTTAAGTTATGACGTCATATTCAATGTAAACAAAGAAACGCTGTTATCAGGTTACGATTTTTTCATACCAAACAATAATTAAAAAGGAATTGGTATTGAATTCCTTCCTATATTTTACTAGACTGATAAATATATATATTTTATTGAAAGTCTGAAAACATATTTTACTAGACTGATAAATATATATATTTTATTGAAAGTCTGAAAATATGTTAATGATTTTGAGTTCATTAGCAGAATGAAAACATTCAGGAAATTTTCCTGATCATTTTTATGGCCCACAAGGAAGTTGTCGGGGCCATATAGCTTTACCCTTGTCTGAAATCCCAAAATTCTGAAATTCCGTAATTCCGAATTCCGTTAGTCCGTAATTCCGAAATTCCATCATTCCGTCATTCCGCAACAAATGAGTTTTTTTCTAAACGCCTTCAGATATTGGGCTGATTTTTGGTATGTGAGTTAACCATCATGATGTGTTACAGATCAAGTTTAAGTTTCGTTCCGCTCAGCTAATTTTTGTCGAAATTACGGGCTTTTGACTTTCATAAATTGTTGAAAATCACAGTTATACATACTTTTTTTCTAAATGCCTTCAGATATTGGGCTGATTTTTGGTATGTGAGTTAACCATGATGTGTTACAGATCAAGTCTAAGTTTCGTTCCACTCCGCTAATTTTTGTTGAAATTACGGGCTTTAGACTTTGATAAATTGTTGAAAATCACAGTTATACAGACTTTTTTTAAAATTGCCTTTAGATATTGGGCTGATTTTTGATATGTGAGTTAACCATGATGAGTTACAGATCAAGTTTAAGTTTTGTTCTGCTCTTCTAATTTTTGCCGACATTATGGTCTTTGGACTTTGATAACTTGTTGAAAATCACAGTTATACGTACTTTTCATGCCCCACCTACGATAGTAGAGGGGCATTATGTTTTCTGGTCTGTGCCTCCATTCGTTCGTCCGTCCGTCCGTCCGTCTGTTCGTTCGTCTGTGCGTCCGTTCATCCCATTTCAGGTTAAAGTTTTTGGTCAAGGTAGTTTTTGATGAAGTTGAAGACCAATCCACTTAAAACTTAGTACACATGTTCCCCATGATATGATCTTTCTAATTTTAATGCCAATTTATAGTTTTGAGCCCAATTTCATGGTCCACTGAACATAGAAAATGAAAGTGCAAAGTTCAGGTTAAAGTTTTTGATCAAGGTAGTTTTTGATGGAAGTTATAGTGACATCTACTTGAAACTTAGTACACATAGTCCCTATGATATGATCTTTCTAATTTTAAATCCAAATTAAAGTTTTGACCCCAATTTCACGGTCCACTGAACATAGAAAATTGTAGTGCGAGTGGGGCATCGGTGTACTATGGACACATTCTTGTTTTCTAAATGCCTTCAAATATTGGGCTGATTTTAAGTATGTGAGTTAACCATGATGAGTTACAGATCAAGTTTAACTTTTGTTCCGCCCTGCTAATTATTGCAGAAATTATGGGCTTTGGACTTCTGATAAATTGTTGAAAATAACAGTTATACAGACTTTTTTTCTATAAGCCTCTACATTTTGAGCTGATTTTTGATATGTGAGACTACCATCATGTTTGTGTCCATATGTGTTATTCAAATTGCAATACTGCTAAATTAAATATACACAAATGCACTAGCAATACCAATTTCTGAAATGGTCATTTCCTTATTTAACCAAAGGCTACATGTTTAGAAACTATAATTGCACTTTGATATATTATTTTATTCAAATATATGAAGCATAAATATATAGATATAGCTATAAATATGTCTGAACAAGTGACAACTCTATGGCAGAAAACACATATTATATTCATGATATATATAAAGGTACTATGTCTACCCCAATCATATTAGCTCTCATTATGTAATTGTTCATCTAGCCTTTCTTTTATCACACTATGCATTTATAACATTTTGTCCTCGTTATTGTACATTGTTTGCATATGTATTTTTAGATTTTTAAAGATGCCAAGAAGAAAAAATTGGAGGGCAGCTGAGGCTAAACGTGGTGTGAAAAACCCAAAGAAACAGAGACTGACGGACTTGACTGGGGATACTGGCCCCATTAACAGTACAGAGTTCGACCTTGACATAGGTGATACTGACACCCTCAACAACAGTAACTCAAATAACATGGGGGATACTGACCTCCACACAAATATAAACAACAGTAACTCAAATAACATGGGGGATACTGACCTCCACACAAATATAAACAACAGTAACTCAAAAAATATGGGGGATACTGACCTCCACTCAAATGCAAACAACAGTAACTTGAAACTACTTGAAAAATCTGAATTGAAAACACTTGAAATATCTGAACTGAATATACTTGAAATATCTGAATTGAATAAACTTGAAATATCTGAACTGAATATACTTGAACTATCTGATTTGAATAAACTTGAAATATCTGAATTAAATAAACATGAACTATCTGATTTGAATCAAAACAGTAACAATAACTGTGCAAAAGAATTGAATGAAAACAGTAACAATTACTGTGCAAAAGAATTGAATCAAAACAGTAACAATTACTGTGCAAAAGAAACTTGTCAAATACAAACAGATATTCTGTCAAATGAATCAAACAATAGTTATGCAAGAAAAGATTCTCATATTAATATCCAAACTGATCTGTTGCAAGACCAAAATGAACAATCTAAAAATAATTTAGAAGAAGTATCTGATTATTCTAATTCTTTTAATGCAAAATTTCTGAAATTTGGAACTTTTGACCAATATGCCACAAAATTTGCTGATCAAAGCAGGGGAAACCAATGTACTTGTAATTGCTTAGTTTTCTTGTCACTTTCTACATCAAATTTTGATTCAAACACACTGAACCTGGATTACATTTTGAATAAAGGTGATGATATTTACAGGAAGCATGTTCAAGAATTAACAACACAGGGATTATTTAAAAATATGCTTTTAAATTTTGATGAAATTCCTGTCAAAATAGAAATTCCTGAAGGGATTTTTATAATTAACAAACAAAATATTCTGTTTGGTCTAGCTTTACAGTACCAAGAGTTGACTGGATTTCTAACATTACAAGAAGCAATTCAAAATTGTATAAAACAGTCTAACAAATTTCTTATTTTGATCGGAGCCATATGTTCGGCAGTTTATTATTTTAATCATACATACTATTTTTTTGACACTCATTCTCATTCAGAATGTACACTGAATAATCCATTAGATTCCTCTGGCAAAAGTATTTTGATTGGATTTACTGACTTGCATGACCTCCTCAGTTACTTATATGCTTTTTACACAAGTTTACAAATTGATTTAGACTCTCAATTTGAAATTTTACCTGTAAGTATCAGTAGTATAGATACTGACAAAGATGTGACCAAGCAGATTAAGAATTATTTCGATGATCAGAAACTAAGGAACACAAAACAAACAAAAGTTTCCTACCAGTATATGAAGGTACCCAAATTTGTATATATGAAAAACTACATGCAAAATAGAAGAAAAAATAAAAAATTAAAGGAAAAAGAATTAAATGCAAAAAGATATTCCAGAAAAGATAAAAATTATAGAAAAACTGAAGCAGATAAAAAAAAGTCTCGGAGAGATGATTCTGATATAAGGCAGATAGAGAGAAAAAGAGAACTTTCTTCTAAAAGAGAGGCTAGAAAGAACGAAGATTTCAAAAAAACAGAACTGGCTGCTAAAAGAGAGGCTAGAAAGAATGAAGATTTCAAAAAAACAGAACTGGCTGCTAAAAGAGAGGCTAGAAAGAATGAAAATTTCAAAAAAACAGAACTGGCTGCTAAAAGAGAGGCTAGAAAGAACGAAGATTTCAAAAAAACAGAACTTGCTGCTAAAAGAGAGGCTAGAAAGAATGAAGATTTCAAAAAAACAGAACTGGCTGCTAAAAGAGAGGCTAGAAAGAATGAAAATTTCAAAAAAACAGAACTGGCTGCTAAAAGAGAGGCTAGAAAGAACGAAGATTTCAAAAAAACAGAACTGGCTGCTAAAAGAGAGGCTAGAAAAAATGAAGATTTCAAAAAAAGAGAACTTGCTGCTAAAAGAAAAGTTAGAAACGATGAAAATTATAGAAGGGCTGAAGCGGAAAGTAAGAAGTCTCAAAGAGATAATTCTGATATAAGACAGATGGAAAGACAAAGAGAACTTGCTTCTAAAAGAGAGGCTAGAAAGAATGAAGATTTCAAAACAAACGAAACAGAAAAGAAAAAAATTGCCAGACAAGATGAAGACTACAGAAAACATGAGTCTGAACGTGACTTCCACCGAAAAAAAGAATATAGGTCAAATCCAGAAAATTTAGAAAATGAGCGTTTGAAGAAACAAAGTTCCAGACAGAAAAACCTAGATATAGACAGATTTTATGAAAAGACAGTCAAAAGTACTAAAAGAAAAAACATTGATTTTACAGATCACGAAAAAGACCTAAAAAAGAAAAGAACTCAGGGTATAACCCTTGATGCTTGCATAAGAAATTTTAAAACAAAAATAAATCAAGGTCCTACATATATATGTACTTCATGTCATCAAACTTGGTTCTGTGATTCTGTAGTAAATTCTAAAACTGTCAAAACGAACACTCCTGCTAACATGACTCATTGCTTTACTAATTTTAAATCTGTACAGCACATAGAATGGATATGCCACACTTGTCTAAATGCAATTAAAAGACAAAAAATACCTCGTTTTGCAATAGCAAATAAAATGGGATTTCCTCAAAAACCAAAAGAATTAAATTTGTATCCTTTAGAAGAGAGACTATTATCATTAAGAATTCCTTTTATGCAGATTCGACAGTTGCCTAGAGGTGGACAGTTATCAGTAAAAGGCAATGTTGTAAATGTACCTGTTGAAGTTCAACCTACAATAAATTCTCTTCCACATACAATAGAGAAATCAGGTACAATATCAGTTAAATTGAAGAAAAAGCTTGAATTCAAAAAATGTGATTTTAGTGAAAATGTCAGACCATTTGCTGTCATTTGTGCATTACATTATTTAATGAGAACAAGTGACTTGTACAAGTCTTCTGGGATTGAAATAAATGATGATTGGATTACAGAAATAGCAAAAATAAATGAAGAAGAAACACAAAATGAAAACAATAGTACAGAACAAGAGGATCATCAGGATGAAAATGATTCAGTCGATGACTCCGATCATTTCAGTGAAGTAGATGAAAGTGAAACGCATGTTGGAAACACAGATACACTGTTAGATCACATTCCAGACGACAATCCACTATGTGATACAGGTTTAACTTTTGCTCCTGGTGAAGGTCAACGACCAATTAGTCTCTACAGTGATCCTGATGCAGAGTACTTATCTTTTCCAACTATATTTTGTGGTCAAAGAAGGCCAGATAATAAAGACAGGTCTGTTTCTGTTCACTATACTGATATTGTCAAATGGGAACTAAGGTCCATGGATAGGAGAGTAGCACAGTCTGTACCAAACATTTTTTTTAAGTTAAAGAAAATTCAGTTAAAAAACATAAGTGATAAGGTCAATCTTGCTCTGAGAAGGTGTCAATCAGAAGGAAAACAATGGACAGCAAAAGATGTACTGAATCCTAATACTGTGAATGATCTTGTAAGATTGGATGAAGGTTATTATATCTTTAGAAGTTTAAGAAACTCTCCAGTATACCTTGAAAAGAGGAAAAAAGATTTGTTTGCAATGATTAGACAGTTGGGTCTTCCAACGTGGTTTGGCTCTCTTTCATCTGCAGACACTAACTGGAAAGATTTGTTACGAATTCTTGGCAAATTAAATGATGGAAAAGAGTATACTGACAACGAATTGGAAGAAATGGATTGGAATCAGAAATCTAAACTTGTTCAGAAAGACCCTGTGACATGCTCTAGATATTTTGATTATCGTGTCCAACAGTTTATCAACTTGGTGTTGAAAAGTGATCATGATCCTATTGGAAAATTGACAGATTTTTTTTATAGGGTTGAATTTCAACAGAGAGGTTCACCACATATTCATATCTTAATTTGGATTGAAAATGCACCAGTATATGAAAGTGATTCAAATGAAGAAGTTGTAGCATTTATTGATAAATATGTCTCCTGTTCACTTTTAGAAAATGACAGTTTAGTCAATTTGCAAGTTCATAAACATTCAAAAACGTGCAGAAAAAAAGGTCACCCAATTTGTCGTTTTGGTTTTCCCCTTCCACCTATGAAAGCAACAGTAATTTTAGAACCTTTGGGAGAAAATGATGACATAGAAAAATACAAGGCTATATATAAAGAAATACAAAACGAAATTAATACACTTCACAATTCTGAAGATATAGACCAAATGACATATGATATGTTTTTAGATGACGTGTTACAAATGAATGATGAAAATTACATTAAGGCCATTAGAAGCAACTTGAATGGTCCAAAAGTTTTTCTCAAACGAAAACCATCTGAAGTCCGTGTTAATGGTTACATGAAAACTGTGTTGATAGCCTGGCAAGCAAATCATGATTTACAGTTTGTTTTAGATGCATTTGCATGTGCAGTGTATATTGTTTCATACATAAGTAAGTCACAAAAAGGTATGAGTGCATTACTAGACCAAGCAGCAAAAGAAGCACGACAGGGAAATTTAGACTTGAAGCATCAAGTAAGACACATTGGGAATTACTTTTCAAATTCTGTTGAAACAAGCGCACAAGAAGCAACCTACTTAACGCTACAGATGCCTTTAACAAAAGCTACAAGACAAGTTGTATTCATTAACACATCTCCACGTCACAAAAGAACTTTCCTCCTTAAGCAATCATCAGCCCTAGAAAAACTAGGCCCAGACTCTACTGAAATAGAATCAGACAATGATATTAAAAGATACTCGCGTAGACCAAAACAACTGGAGAACTGGTGTCTAGCAGACTATGTATCTGAACTTGAATTGCAGTATCCTAAAACTTCAGAGTCCTCAGATCATGAATCAGAACAGCAGGACAATAGATCTGAAAGTGAAAATGAAGAGGCAAATACAGATGTTATAGAAGAAAACAATAACAAAATTGACTTAACTCTGAAGAATGGTATTAGAATATACCAAAGAAAAACACCTAAGGTTATAAGATATGTTAAATACAATTACAAGACTGACTCTGAAAACTTCTACAGAGAACGCTTAATGTTATTTTATCCATGGAGAAATGAACTTTCAGATTTGCAATGTGGACATGAAACATTTGAAAAAATGTACTTGACTGTTGCAAGAGTATTAGAAAAAAAAGCCAAGCAATATGAGGGTAAAGTAATAGATCTAGAGAAAGCTATAGAAGAGGCAGAAAATGATTGTAATGAGAATGATCAGATAGCACCTGCCACTCAGCAAGTAGAAATGGAAGATGCTGAAATAGGCCCAACAGAATCTGAACAGTATGTTCATTTCAATCCAGATAGACCAACAGAACATAGACTGTATGATATGTCCCGTGAAGTTGGAATAGAAGCAAGAACAGTAGAATTGACAAATCATGCCAACAGAATAAGTGAGAGTGATTATTTTGCATTGATAAGATCCTTGAATAAAAAGCAGTGGGAATTTTTCCAACATGTTGTCACATGGGTTAAAACAAAACATGAACCATTTTATACATTTTTGACAGGTGGAGCAGGGTGCGGAAAATCTGTAGTTGTCAGAGCAATATTTCAAGCTTTACATAGACACTTATGTTCTATTGAAGGTGAGGACCCTGACGATATAAGAATTCTTCTTTGTGCTCCTACTGGAAAGGCAGCTTACAATATAAATGGTCTGACTATTCACAATGCTTTCCAGATACAACCAAATAAAGGACTTGACCAGTCACTGTCATGTGATGTTCTCAATACACTCAGAATGAAATACAGAAATTTGTCTCTGATTTTGATTGATGAAATTTCTATGGTTGGAAACAAAATGTTCTCTTTACTGGAGAGAAGGCTGAAAAAAATCAAGGGAAGCAACTGTTCATTTGGTGGCGTCAGTATCATAGCTATTGGTGACTTTTTCCAACTCCAACCTGTATTTGACAGCTGGATTTTCAATGATCTTAGCAAAGGATTAACAGCATTAGCCCCTAATTACTGGAAATTATTATTTTCTTTTCATGAACTTACTGAAATAATGAGACAAAAAGATGATTTAGAATTTGCTCTACTACTAAATAGGTTGAGACAAAATCAGCTGACTGAAAAAGATTTTGCAGTTTTAAGTACAAGGACTGTTTCAATCAGTGATCCAACATACAGAACTAATGCTACACATTTGTTTGTTGAAAATGCTTTAGTGGATAATTTTAATTTGCAATACATATCTAAATTATGCTCACCAAAAGTTAAAGTTAAAGCAGTTGACACAGTTTGTGGGGATTTACCAACATCTGTAAAAACAAAATTACTTAGTTCTTTACCAGAAAAACAGTCTGATACAGCCAATCTTGCAAAAGAAGTAGTACTAGCAATTGGGATGAAATATGATCTTACAGCTAATATTGAAGTCACTGATGGTCTCACAAATGGTTCAACATGTGAACTTAAATTGATTGAGTGCAAAACTACATCTTTAAGACCAAGTATCATATGGGTTAAGTTTGAAGATGCCAGAATAGGTGCTAACAATAGAAAAAAATATTCACACTTGTACGGAAAAGATGTTGAAAAAACATGGACTCCAATGTTTGACATTAAAAGATCATTTACTTATAAATATAAGACCTTTGAAAGAATTCAGTTTCCTCTTCGCCCAGCAGCCGGAAAAACAATTCATAAATCGCAAGGAGATACATTGCATGAGGTTGTTGTTAGTCTGAAATCAAAACGTAAAGGGAAAATACCACATATTCACTATGTTGCACTAAGCAGAGTAACATCTTTAACTGGATTACAGATATTAGATCTTAATCAAGAAGCAATATCTGTAGCAGATTGTGTTCGACAAGAATTACACAGACTAAGGACAGATGCAACTCTACAGTTGTGCTTTAAGCCATTGTATAACTTATCAAGTAACTATTTTAAAGTAGTTTTTCACAACTCAAGGTCATTGCATGCTCACTTTAATGATCTTAAATCAGACCCTAACATCTTGGATGCTGATGTTATTGGTATTGCTGAATCAAGACTTATTTCAACAGATGAAAATGATGATTTTCATGTACCTGGTTTTGAACCACCAGTTCGATTAGACCAAAAGCAAACAAACTTTAATACAAGACCACCTCATGGATTGGTATTATATTATCGAAATAATTGTATTCTTCACAATACAGTCACTTTCTCAACTCCATCTTTAGAGTTTGTTATAGCAGACATAATATCACCCAGCAAAGGTCTTTTTCAGGTTGTCTTTGTTTACAAAGCACCAAACTGCAAATTGCAACAACTTAAAGATACTTTCCTTGCAAACCTTCTTCCTGATGTGTATTTAAGACATCCAAAAATTATCATAATGGGAGACTTTAATATTGATTTAAATACTGGGAACACTTCTTTTTTAAAGTTCATGAGAGATTCATTTTGCTGTTCACAAATTGTGTCTAAACCTACTACATCTTATGGTACATTGTTGGACTTAATTTTTCTAAATTTTGATAGTAAGGTAAATTTTGAAACAGAAGTTCTTGATTCCTATTGGTCAGATCATAAAGTTATATATGTAGCTATTGAAACACAATGATTCAATGTCATAATTATTTTATATGCCGAAACCAGCTTTGTTTGAAACAATGAAAATTAAACCCGCTGAAAAACATGACACATTTGCGGTTGCTGAAAATGCAACCTCAAATGTGCAGGAGTGGTTTTAAAGGAAAATGGGTTTCCACTCCAACAGATTTGCCTTTTCATAAGTAGGGATAGGACTGAGTTGGCTTCAAGACTCCTGATATCCAGTTTTGCCTGTTTAGAAGAAAGCTTCTTTACAAATCTTTCTTCTTAACAAGTACACTGGATTAACGGTAGCAGAGGTAAAGAAATTTGAAAGTGTGTTACTTTGTCTTCCATAAAGCAGAAAGGCCATTGGTGATTGGTCAACCATTTTGCTATGGAAGATAAGTAGAATTCCATTCATTTCAAGTCAGTAATGATTGGAGACATCAAATTTTAGAACCTCTACTACCTGAATGCTCATTGTATCAGTGGAGAGTTGTGTGCACTTAGCATGTGAACACTCCTGATATTTACTTGTTATAAATGTATCTATATATAATTCTTGAAATATTTGTTTTGAATACAAACAAAAGCCATTGCTTTAATATAGATGTAAAAATGGAGTTTTGAAGACCACAAGTTCCATGCCTCATTTCTCTTCCTACAAAATGATTAAATTTAACTGGCTGTTTGATAAACTATGATTAAATAATCAAAATGTTTATGAATGTTGAAATCCTTGCTGTTATGTAAATATATTCATTGTAATTTTTCATATCTATAACTTGATACAATTTACAATACTTTTGTTCACTGTATACATATATGATATATAAAACATTTATCATGATTAAGTATGTACAGTTTACTTTTTGTAATGCCAAATTAATCTGTATATTTATCTCATCCAATATTCATTGACTTTTCTGTTTAAGAAATGCTCTCATGTTCATATCAGACATAATAAATCAGTTCTGTACAAAAACCACATATTTTATTATAATATAATTATTTGGAGTTCTCCAAATTGAAAAACAATCCATAAATCCAACATTTTTGATTTCTTATGATTTCAATTATGTCTTATTCTAAGTACAGGTTTATCAAAATGTGTAAATCATTAATTCATGCAAAGGGTTAAATGTTGAAAACAAAAAAAATCAAATATTGCATTAATTTGTCATTCTACTTAACTATGTGGTTGCAGTTTTGCTTATACATTTGATATATATATATAGAAGTCATTTATAAAACAGAAACTAATGAACAGTTCATGTAAACATTTGCTTCATAGAGAAAAAATTTGTGACATTTGCCTATTAGAGAAGAATTTGTGAACATTTGCTTAATAGAGCAGAAATTTGTGACATTTGCCTATTAGAGAAGAATTTGTGAACATTTGCTTAATAGAGCAGAAATTTGTGACATTTGCCTATTAGAAAAGAATTTGTGGACATTTGCTTAATAGAGCAGAAATTTGTGAACATTTGCTTCATAGAGCAGAAATATGTGAACATTTGCTTAATAGAGCAGAAATTTGTGAACATTTGCTTAATAGAGAAGAAATTTGAGAACATTTAATGACTGTTTTATAATAAGCCAATGTAAAGTGAATTCAGTAAACTAACTGCTGAAGAAAATAAGAATTATATAGATTGTTTCAGTTGTTGTTATATTAACATCATACAACAATTAATAAACGTATGGAGTAAACTTTTGAATCTTGCATTAAAGCAAAGCCACCAGAACTGATATGAATAAAGTTTAATACAGAGATACTATGGTATAACTCAGTATACCATGAATAGAAATGAAACAAAAATGACAATTACTTTGACAGATAGTTGTTAAATGCTCAAGAGAAAATAAATTATATATAGAATCTAGACTCTTTAAGTTGGAAATAACTGTTAAATATTCTTCTCGACAAGTCTTTACAAATTCACTTCAAGAATTTTTGAAGGTCAAGTTATGGAAACAATAATCATATCATAATATAATCGCTGTGTTGCTTTTTATATATACTGTTTTTACTGTCATATTTTGACTTTGAAAATGTGTTGTTATAGATATAGAATGTAAATATTGTTCTATAAGTGAACTGTTTTAATCCACATATATAAAAAAAAATGTATAAGACAATGAATATTATAATGCATTATTTGAAGTATTTCATGTGTTCAAATTTTTCATAATAAACAATTAAATTTGATGTCTTTTATTATTAAATTTGATGTCTTTTATTATTTTTCACACCCCATTTATTTTTGAAATTGATAAGAACAAAACCTCCAGTCAAGAAGAGAAAAACAAACATGGTCACAACCCTAAAAGAACAAACAAATAGCAGCTTCACACATGTTAGAACTACTATAAAGGTCGTCTCTATTTAAGCTAGCAAAAACTTCGTTCTCTGTGTCTACCTTGTTCAATTCAAGTAATACCTATTGATTTTGAATGTAGTCCTGGTATCGATGATGAGTTTATATAGAACAAATATATAGACATGTATGTCCATGAGTGAACAACACAATACTTGAAAAGTGTGTTTTAGACCTCAAAACTGAAAATAATAGACTAGTTCAAAGTAGTTAAATCACAAGAAAGATTAGATTTTGGTTCTCAAAGTTTCCTTTAACAAAAAGTATTACTGTTATTTCATGCATCAATTGTCAACAAAAATCTAAGGTGAGCGACACAGGGTCCTTGGACCCTCTAGTTTTAATCATTCCATCTTTTTAGTTTTAGAATAAAGTTGCATGTTCATTGGAAATTAAACATCAGGATGTCTACCTTTCTACTTTAAATTTAAGTAATTTATGCTCAATAAGCTGAATTGCTTACAATTGGGGAAGAAATCCATTACTGTATGTACAAACTTTTTTTTTTTTTTTTATAGTAAACTGTAATAGATATGATCAAGATCGTTCATTTGTAAAAATCAATGTTGGTCTTTTGATATTGTAATAATCTAATTATTTCTTTTTATAGGTGGTTTGACATGTAAGAAATTAACAGATCCTTTAGATGGTCCACCATTTGTGACTGGTTGTATTACACTACTGAAACAGTTTCACTCAGAAAATACGGATTCTTTCTTGGCATTACTAGGCCAGTATGTTAGATCTACGGTCAATATGCTTCCAAAGTAAGTTCCTTTATTCTTCTTATATTTTCCCATATTTTAATGAAACTTAGTAGTGAAATTTGCAGCAGTTATTTTGTAATTATGCACATGTTTAAAAGTTGTACAATTATAACTTATTAAGCAACATATTTTGTGATAGTTATTTTATAAATGGGTTAATTTCTACTATTGTTTACTTTTTGTATGTATTATTTTTCTAATGAAAAGCTATGGTGTTCTTAAAGAATTAAAAAACTTTTAAATTAAATCATATTTCAGTGTGAAGTCACCAGATTTGTCTCAGGATGCTTTGAATGTATTGGTATTCTTGGAAGATTTTATTTACTATAGTGGAATGTCAAGAAAGGTAAAACTTATTACATGTTTTTTCTGTACTCTGGTGATGTATGCCTTAATTTGAAATTATCACACTTGTTAATTATGCCTTGCCATTATACATTAGATACAAGGTGGCCTATAGCAGTTAATAGAGGAACAGAAGGACCTTTATTCATGACATTGGAATTGAATCTGGTTTTTTTAGGATTTCAGGAATTACATTTATCAAACTTAGGAATAAATGTCTACTTTTTGGGGGATTAAGGATATATAATTAATGTTATTTTTTTAGATAATTTGGGGTTCAATTTTCTAGGAATACAGGATGACACTTCCTCTTGATAGTGTTTATGTCTATAGATATTTAATCTTTAAAAAAATGTGTTACATACAAAACTGTATCTTAGAAGGTTGAGATTAAACAGAAAAAATTGACAAGAAAACTATGAATCAAAAGTTGTAGAAGTTTTCACCCTCAATATAAGAATAAGAAGATGAGTATGATTGCCATTGAGACAACTCTCCATCATAGACCAAATGACACAGACGCTAACAACTGTAGGTTCAAGCTTGTTTACACAAGCACATTAAAAGCATGCAGGCTTTTTACAACTCTGTATTTATCAATATATTAAGATATACACATGAATTTTTCGGATAAAGAAATCATGCTGCAGAAATATACAGTAAATATAAAAAAGATGTTGTTTGATTACCAATGAGACAACTCTCCACAAGGGACTAAATGACACAGAAATTAACAACTATAGTTTACTGTATGGCCTTCAACAATGAGCAAAGCCCATACAGGTAAAGAATGGTAAACATTTATATAATACTTCGATACCCTAGTTCTAATTTGTTTTTTTTCCTCTGTTACAGGTGATAGAAGCCCAAGTACCACCTTACTTATTTGATGAATGTAAAACCCAGCTGGCACAGGGATGATGGACAGATTCTGTTATTTATATGTGACATTCCAAAGAAGTGTGACTGTTTTGATGTATTGAACAAATGTAGACTGAATACATTACTGAATTGTTATTAACTGTTATCCAATGGTGCAATATATTTTTCTAACATTGTATGTAGCTTGTTATTGATAATTATAATATTATAAGGTATTTTGTACATGTTTTGTTCTTTTTCTTTAGTTTTTTGCCATATCCAGTCTATTTATTCTACCCTGTATTTCTTTTCTTTGAAGATCAGGGGTGGCCATATATTGTACATTGGGAATTACTATCTTATTTGTTTGAATGTATGTTTTTCAGTGCAAATCTTTGCCAGGTTCATAACTTTTGCACTTTTGCCATGAAAAATATAATTCATAGAATAGAGAATGAGAACAGGGAATGTGTCACAGAGACAACAACCTATCAAAGAATAGAAATTTGTCTAAGCTCACTAATGGGTCTTCAATGCAGAGGGAAAATCCAAAATCTAGAGGTGGGCTTCAGCTGGCCCCTAAATAATAAATTCAGCTAAATGAATACCACACTCAACTCAGAAACATACAAATAAACAAAAACATCTTGGGTCAGGCACTGAAAGGTGACATAATTAAACATGTTTTTTGAAATCTCAACCCCCTCCTATACCTAAACAATATTGAATAAATAAACACACAGTGAAACTCACTTCAAAAGAAGTCTGAGTCCTATGTTAGAATAGGAAGCAGGAAAAACTAATAACTAGAGGCTCTAAAGAGCCTGTGTCGCTCACCTTGGTCTATGTGAATATTAAACAATGGACACAGATGGATTCATGACAAAATTGTGTTTTGGTGATGGTGATGTGTTTGTAGATCTTACTTCACTAAACATTCTTGCTGCTTCCAATTATCTCTATCTATAGCAGTACTTTCTGTGGAAAATGTTATTGAAAATCTTCAATTTTAAGAAAATTGTTAAAAATTGACTATGAAGGGCTATAACTCCTTAGGGGGTCAATTGACTATTTTGGTCATACTGACTTATTTTTATTTCTTACTTTGATTTTTAGTTCTTACTTTGCTGTACATTATTGCTGTTTACAGTTTATCTTTATCTATAATAATATTCAAGATAATAACAAAAAACAGCAAAATTTCCTCAAAATTACCAATTTAGGGGCAGCAACCTAACAACGAAATGTCCGATTCATCTGAAAATTTCAGGGCAGATAGATCTTGACCTGATGAACAATTTTACCCCCATGTCAGATTTGCTCTAAATGCTTTGGTTTTTGAGTTATAAGCCAAAAACTGCATTTTACCCCCATGTTCTATTTTTAGCCATGGCGGCCATCTTGGTTGGTTGGGCGGGTCACCAGACACATTATTTAAACAAGATACCCAAATGATGATTATGGCCAAGTTTGGTTAAATTTGGCCCAGTAGTTTCAGAGGAGAAGATTTTTCTAAAAGATTACTAAGATTTACGGAAAATGGTTAAAAATTGACTATAAAGGGCAATAACTCCTAAACCATTTTGGTCAAGTTGACTTATTTGTGGATCTTACCTTGCTGAACATTATTGCTGTTTACAGTTTATCTTTATCTATAATAATATTCTAGATAATAACCAAAAACAGCAAAATTTCCTTAAAACTACCATTTCAGGGGCAGCAACCCAACAACGAAATGTCTGATTCATCTGAAAATTTCAGGGCAGATAGATCTTGACCTGATGAACAATTCTACCCCCATGTCAGATTTGCTCTAAATGCTTTGGTTTTTGAGTTATAAGCCAAAAACTGCATTTTACCCCTATGTTCTATTTTTAGCCATGGCGGCCATCTTGGTTGGTTGGGCGGGTCACCAGACACATTTTTTAAACAAGATACCCCAATGATGATTATGGCCAAGTTTGGTTAAATTTGGCCCAGTAGTTTCAAAGGAGAAGATTTTTTTAAAAGATTACTAAGATTTACGGAAAATGGTTAAAAATTGACTATAAAGGGCAATAACTCCTAAAGTGGTCAACTGACCATTTTGGTCATGTTGACTTATTTGTAGATCTTACTTTGCTGAACATTATTGCTGTTTACAGTTTATCTCTATCTATAATAATATTCAAGATAATAACCAAAAACAGCAAAATTTGCTTAAAATTACCATTTCAGGGGCAGCAACCCAACAACGAAATGTCCGATTCATCTGAAAATTTCAGGGCAGATAGATCTTGACCTGATGAACAATTTTACCCCTATGTCAGATTTGCTCTAAATGCTTTGGTTTTTGAGTTATATGCCAAAAACTGCATTTTACCCCTATGTTCTATTTTTAGCCATGGCGGCCATCTTGGTTGGTTGGCCGGGTCACCGGACACATTTTTTAAACTAGATACCCCAATGATGATTGTGGCCAAGTTTGGTTAAATTTGGCCCAGGAGTTTCAGAGGAGAAGATTTTTGTAAAAGTTAACGCAGGACGACGACGGACAATGACAGACGAAGACGGACGCCGGACGCCAAGTGATGAGAAAAGCTCACTTGGCCTTTCGGCCAGGTGAGCTAACATGACAATAATAAACATAAATTAACAAAGAGCTACAAGAAGTTACTGACATTACCAGCTCCAGACTTTAATTAAACTGATAGAAAGATTATGTCTTACAAAAATAAAGATGTGGTATGATTGCCAATGAACCAACCATCTTCCAAAGTTCAAATGAAGTGGATGTAAGCAATTATATTCAAAATTTACTAGTCCACCAGTAGATGGCATCAGAATCAAGGTAAAAATGTTTAGCAGCAAGTTCAAGGTCACAAACTTATTTTAACTTTTGAATTTACAGGTCAAGATAAGCCTAAAAATGTAGGGGGTAAAATGTTTTACCTTGTCTGTACGTCCTTCCGCCTGTCCATACGTCCAAAAATTGATTTCCCTTCTCTAACTTTAATTTGCATCAACCAAATGTTATGAAACCCATTACACAATGCTTATTACCACAAAAAAACCCAGGTCAAGTGTAAATTTTAACGGTGTCCCTTTTACCATTCTTGAGTTATGCCCCTTTACAAATGGAAAAATTGCTGAATTTTTCGTATCTGTTCTCTATCTTAAGTTTGTCCCCTAGGTCCGCCTATGTTCCCCATTTATTTCTTTTTTATATTTGTAAATATTAGTATGTTTAGCTGAAATAAATGTCACCCTAGAATTTGCAGGTCCATATTCCAACCTTAATAGTGGTAATAGCAAGTGATATTTATATTCTTTATATCCATCAAATTACAAAGCTAGACACTACTTTGTACTTCTTAAAAATACCTGTATTTGAGTTTACATATTAAAGTTTGTAACAGTTTGAATTTAACCATTAATGATAAGTCCATGATATTTGATATTCAAATTGTATTAGCATTTGCACATCTCTTATACATGGAGATTATTGAACCCGCCCCCTCAGTCTGGTCAATTGAATTTATAACATTTGCATAGTTAACATGTTACAGTTTGTGATTAAGTCAGTCTTAGGGGAACCACTAATGGTAAAAAGTCCATAAAATTTAGTATGCAGTTGAGTTTTCAAGTTTATTTCCATGCAGATTATATGGCCCTCACCGCTCAATCATGGTTCATTGACCTTGCAAATATTGCATATATTTCATTTTAAAGTTTATGTTCAGGTCAGTTTACAAATTAACTCAGCGATAAGGTCAATTTAAGGTTCAATTTACACACATTACCTCTTTTTCTATCCAGTGGTTCAAAAAAAAAACATGTCACTTTCAAATCTAAAATCTATCAATGAAAAACAAGACCATTAAATATTTGTTTATTTCTATAAAGATAAAAATGCATTTGTTATAAATCATAAACTGAAATGATTGTCTACAACCTTTAAATATGAGTATACTTGTATAATATCTTGGATTTTATTTATCCCTGAAAAAAAAATTAATAAAAAAATCCTCATTTTATTTTTCACCACACTACATAATCTAAATTATATTTCTAACTTACTTTAATTTTTACATTTTGAATAACCTTTATCTATTCTTGTACTAAGAGATATTTTTATTTTACACTGTATTTGCAATAAATCACACATTACATGTATTATAAAACAAAATACTAAATAAAATGATTCAAGTATTGCAACAAATCACAGCATTAGTAAGTTTTTGAGATGAATCTAAAAAAAAGTCACATTTTCTTAGAAATATTCATCTGTGATAAGAATAATTAAAAAAACTTTTTTGTTATATTGTTTTCACCTATGAAATTTTACTTCAAATTCAATTTTATCACAAAAAGATGAAAAAGGCAAGACTTATTAATGACCTTTGATAAAAGGAATTTAAATTCTGAGTAAAACTGTGAATATATGTTTAATTTAAATGAAAAGATTACTGTAAATATAATTGTCAATACAACAGTCAAATGAATATACTTAAATTAAAAAGTAGGAAACAATAAACAACTATTAAAGCATACACAAACACATAATGAACACATTTTACTGAATCAACATTGCATGTAGGTACAACCTAGTATTCATAGAAATGCAATAAATAGAGAATATCATATGGCTTTTTCAAT
Organism: Mytilus edulis; assembly: GCF_963676685.1. Classification (NCBI taxonomy): domain Eukaryota; kingdom Metazoa; phylum Mollusca; class Bivalvia; order Mytilida; family Mytilidae; genus Mytilus; species Mytilus edulis. Next base: position 109,251,133 of record NC_092344.1, on the reverse strand, counting down.
ATCGTATCCGTATCAACCCGAGACACCAATATAATCCCAAGAGCTCTGCTCGAGGAATTATATTGGTTAAGGGTTGATATGGTGTGTGATATTGAAAAAGCCATATAATATACACTTTATTTATACATATACCTCAAGTAGATGGTTTTTATGAAACATGACGTCATACAGATTATAGGTTTGACATGACGTCATACAGATTAGGGATTTGAAAGCCTTTGCAATAGTAACTGAAATCAATGACGTGACGTCATACAGATTAAAGGTGTGATAAAGCTTTTGCAACCGTGCTGACGATATCATCATGGGTGGCTGATACAGCATGCTTGCCAATGATTGTATTACACATACAATTTATCTGTACTAAGTATACAATAAGTTCCATTAATATTTTGTTTTCTGCATATAGAAAGTTTCTGTATTTGCCAAAACAATAGAAAATCTTTTTGTTTCAATCTCAAATAATGAGTAATTCAAAATATAAATTTTCTGATTAAATCTATATATATTAATCTTCATCTTACAGATTCTATTCCCTCTTATAAATTTTCTGATTATAAAGTTTGTTTATACATTGTATTAAAATAAAAATACTGAATAGAAAAATTAGAAGATCCATTGAAATGTCCATGACCATTTATTAAGACCATAAATTCTTTTGCATTTATAGTAGTTAGCTCACTTCTGTAGAAAAATAATCAGGTTACAAATAATAAAGTGTTATAAAATTATGAAGCATACAAACAGAAACAGTTGGATTTCATTTATATGGCACACTTACAAATAAAGTTGAAAAGTAAATTTTGTTATAAAAATGTTTTAAACAAGTTGATTAGAATTAAGTTTTGAGTAAATAATTAAAGTGAAAAAATATACAAATTCAACACAATTGTACATATGATTTCTTCATTCACCTGTACTACATACTCTCTAAACTTGAGTTTGATTTTTATAGAGTAATTTCGGTATTTTTTTTACAAACTGAATGATTTGCAAGCTGCAATTGTGTACCATTTTTTTAGTTGGTGGCAATATAATGTTCAAAATTGTAAATCAATACACAGTAATGTTCAAAGATCTGTGATACTCAAGTTAAGGTTAGACTCTTTTTTTCGTGAATTCTAATGATTTAGTAATGAATACAACGTCAATGACTACATTTACACATCAGGTTCAAATGTACCATCAGCAAACATTCTCTGCCATTCACTGCCACATGGATATTCAAACTGCTTAATTGTTCCTTCTTTGATACCAACCAAATACCCAGGAACCTAAAAATATAATATTAATGTATAAGTTCAAGGTCAAAGAACAGTAAATCACACCATGACACATATTAAAATTTTGCATACAACTTGCACCTTTTTTACTAAAAGTTTGTAAAAATTAAAAATCTAAAAGTGCATTCATATATTTAATTTGCTTCAACAATGACTGAATGAAAATTCCCAACTTATAAAATAAGTGCAAATCTGCATACAATTTACATTAAAATGATAAAAAAACTCAAAGCCTCATTTCTCCAAAATCAGTCCATAGATTTTTCTGTGCTAGTATAAGTGTAAAGGTCAAATATTAATGAAAGCTCAGCAAAATTTCTTACCATTTGAATAGTTTTTTGCTTGCGGTAACTGTAATCGTATAAACAAAAATGATGGTTTGCAATTAGAGAGTGAAATGCTTACAGCAGAGTAACAGTCAGAATGAAAGAATGAACAACACCCGTAATATTATAAGCCAGGCATAAAATTGTAAGTTGTTGAAATACAATTTACACCAGATGAAATTACCTTATTTCATCTGACTTCTGCTTGGGCAATTTTGTTTCAACACCTTTCAATTTTAAATTAGCTCCATGGATCTTTGGTATAACAGTTCACAGAAAGAATATTCATTGCCAAAATTTAATTTTATAAACTGAAAATCTTCAAAACTAGTTGAAAAGTTAAAGCATTAGCTTGCCATTTCTGCATGTTTACTTCTAGGAAAGATTTCTGTAAATTAAGAAATTATTGTGTGCATTTATTATTGCGATGTTTGAAGGTTGCACATAGACTAATTAATGCAACCTTCAAAAAAGCATCATACAGATATGTGTATCAAATATCAGAATGTGAGTTTTTATCATTTTGAGATGAAATAAACTTATAATTGTTATTGCCTACAGACCACACATTTGATATACATGTATACATTTGATGTGCAGCATAATAATTGAGATAATAATCTTACCGTAGGTACTACATAATTGCCATTTTTGATTTTGACAGGTGCTTCCATATGCTCATGTAAGTGGTCAGCAAATTCTATCATTCTAAAAAAAACATAATCAAAAATAAAAACACTTATTTTGTGCATGAGTGCATTTGCAAAAAAAAACCACCCAAAACCCAAACCTACCAAACTTAGTACAGAACCAGAATACATTGTAAACATCACTACCATAAATCTAGTATGAACCAAGTATGGCATAATAGTTAAATAATGATAAAACAATCAATGTAGAAAGTTCAGATTTTACACTATATTTCATATTCCTCTTCATGAAAAATGTATGAGGTTTTTAAAAAATAATTTCATGGCATATACATCATAAAAATATGGTATATTATAACTGAATTATGCATCTATCAGGAATTAAAGGTTTAATTTACATCTAAGTTCATGCCTCTATAAGAGTAAAAATCAGTTGTCACCCCTTAACTGTGTATGGGTATCATTTTTGCCCATCAATAAGGAACCATATTGATGTTAATTGTACCTTGCAGTTGCAAAATGGATTAGTTTAGTTTTCATTTTTTTTATAATCATACAAACCTATTTTCTAAAGAACAACCTGCTGATATAAAGTCAAATATTGACAAATGTTGTACTAGTTCACACAGACCTACACCACCAGCATGGGGACAAACTGGAACTGAAATAATATTTAAATAATAGTCTTATTAGCAAAAACAGTGGATACTAGTTAGGTGACTTTTGCATGATATTTTCCGGACATGAGGACCTTTGAATCTATCCACCACTAGATATTAAAATGTCTACTTAATTCGAATAATAATGTCAGAAACCAAAGCAGATTTTACATATTTTTCTGAAATAAACAGCAATGCAATATTTATTAATCTACTACATTCAAAACTAGATGATTGTAATTGTCATTGACCAGATCAGATTTGTTTTAAATATATAATTTATTCTATTAAATATCGGGTGATTGCAACTTGTAACCAACTGACAGTAACTGGTCTTTTACCAGGACAGATTTAAAAAAAAAAAATGTTTCTTTTACTTTCAACCCTTAAACAATACTAACTGTTAAATTTTGCTGCCATTAGAATAACTGCCAGGCATTCATTTACTCCACCCAATCTACAGGCATCAATCTGACAATACTGCATGGCCTTGGCCTTCAGAAACTGTTTAAACATTACTCTGTTGTGACAATGTTCTCCTGTTGCCACAGCAATACCAACAGATTTCAAACCCTAAAATAAAGAATTGAATATGTATTGTAATGAGTATCATTCCTTGCAAATTGTCTTACAATCTTTTTATCACAATAATCAAACACTGAAACAAAGAAATAGATTAATTATAAGTCTTTTTAAACATAAATGTTACTTTAGCAACCAATGGTAATTTCACAAATAGATCTTATAGTATAATGTATATACTAAGCCTGTCAAATGAATGAATAACTCAATAATTGTGTGAAAAGTATATTTAAACAAGGACTGGAAATAGCATAAAGGAAAAGGGTGTTAGGTCTGTTTTAGCCAAAGAAAATAAACTTTTTGAGACCTTCATGTACTGTAAATCTGCTCATTGAACAAGAAAACAAAGAAATTTAAAAATCAAAATGTCTACTCCTTAATATAAACATAGTTCTTATTTTATAATGTTAGATATGATTTCACAGACTGAAATAATACATCATTCAGGGATTCAACTTTTGAGGAAAAGAGGGATGGGAATCTGTTCATTTTTACTGCAGAAAAACAATCCAGGCCCAAAACATCATCAGTATTTTAGGGTTTTCCTGTTCACAATAATTTATGCTTACTTCAGCAATAGCAGCATGGCCCATAATATCATCAGGATTTGTGGGTTCCTCAATCCACAATGGTTTATATGGAGCTAACTTTTTCATCCAATCAATAGATTCCTGTACCTCCCATTTCTGATTGGCATCCACCATCTAAAAAGATATGAACATATAATTAAAATTTTTTCATATGATGATAATTTTTGAGAATATGATGCTTAGAAATACAGATTTCACCACTCCAACAAGTTTATTACAATTTTTCTCCACTCAAGGCAGCTAAATCTTAATATTTAAAGCGCAACGCTTGCCGAACGACCGGATGCACAAACCGAAAAACATAATACCCCTAAGTAGGGCATAAAAAATAAATGGATACAAATGACTTTACAAAATAGCTGTATAATATAAATGCTCTTGTTATAAAAGCTAGTTTATGTAACTTTTTTATATTTATAAACTTCAATTGCTAGGTAATTTTTATCTATTCTGAATTGTTTATAATTGGATTGGGATATCCAAAAGTTAGATAGTACATACTACTATATGGAGGATTTCATCAGAAATTGGTTATTAATAACCCTTCAAAAATATTCATGATATAAGCACTTAAATAACAAAAAGGAACTCTAACAATTAAATGAATACAAAACTTGAAACCTGTTTATTAATAGGGATGAAAAAATGACGCAGTAATAATTTCTGATAGCATGGGTTGAAGACAATTAAAATTCCCCAACTTTTTTGTTGTAAATAAAGAAAAGACAATATCAAACCAACCAAACAAAAAGCATTCTTAAATAAAAATCACACAGCTATACAAAAAAAAAGTTAATCAAAAGCATTTAACAAACAATACATTTCAAGACATATTAAATGCTGCAGGAAATATGAACTCTAAAGGAATAGAATTAAAGTATTACCATAATGCTAAGTAAAGTCTGAAAGCAAGTTTTAACATTTGTTCTATATTTTAAACATAATATGCTTATCTAATCCAAGTGTGATCATTATAAAACCTGTATCTAAGTGTATATTGATTCTGGATGTGGCTCTTTACTACTTTTTGTGACTCACCCATAATCTATCATAACCAATTGTTTCTCTGAAGATTTTGGCCCTTCTGATATCATCCTCAACATCTGCCCCAACTTTCATTTTAAATCTTTTAAAAGTAATCAAAGTAATGTCAACATTCATTTATCAATAAGAAACTTTTCTAAAAAAAGATTAAGTAATAAAAATTGTATCTTAATCATTTTTGCATTTAAAGACCAAACAGCCTATTGTTTATGCGCATCAGCTAACGCAACTTGGTAGTGACATAAAAGCTCTATGACATTGTTTCTAGCAATGAAAAAACGTCAAATTATAACGTCCTATTTCACGTTTTTCTCGGATTCCTACATGGTGTATGCTACGTAGGTACGCTACGTTTCCCAAGAAAAGCCGAGGAACTGTTATGCGTCACGCTATTTTAATATCCTGTGGAAATTTAACACAAATGGACACATAAGATACTACACTATATTTAACCTTCGTTCTAATAAAAATAATAAAATATAAATTTTGAGATCGACTTTTTGCATTTGCGCCGTTCTGCATTTCATCTTTTTTTATTCTTTCACATGCGTAGATTTTGTCTTATATTTGCGTCGATCTGCATTTCATTTTTTTTCTTCTTCACTTGCGTAGATTTTGTCTTTCGTTTGCGCCGATTGTGTACAGGTTAGGTGAAAGTTTTTTTTATGCCCGATTTATGGGCATTATGTTTTCTGGTCTGTGCGTCCGTTCGTTCGTCCTTCTGTCCCGCTTCAGGTTTAAGTTTTTGGTTACAGTTTTTGGTCAAGGTAGTTTTTGACGAAGTTGAAGTCCTATCAATTTAAAACTTAGTAAACATGTTCCTTATGCAATGATCCTTCTAATTTTAGTGTCAATTTTAATTTTTTTTTTTTAAATTGAGTATTCACATGGTTGGGCCGATAATCAATTATTCCTAAAAGTTTTGACATACTGGCAACATGTGCATGTAACTTATGTCTGGATGATTCTCGTAAAATAATGTCCGATCTTGCAATGAAGTTAAAATTTATTTATACTGCTTATTTGACAAAATCTTACAGTAAAAATAAAATGATGACAAAGGGTCGTTTTTGTTTGTCATTTGTTTCATTTCAAATTGCTTTAAGTAGAGTTGACAATCATATTGTCTAATCTCACTGAAGCTTACAGCTAATTTCCTACTGTATGTAGATCAACACTTTGGTTTGCCTGCTTGCTTTGTTTGTATAATTATATTTTGATAACGTCCAATTCAATTAAATAGCATATATACAGGTTTACATACCTATATATAAAGATGTCAATCTTAATTACAGAGCTTGAGTAAACATTTATACAAACAAAGCAAGGAAACCAACCAAAGTTTTACCCTACATGCAGTAGGAAATAAGCTGTAAGGCAAAAAATATTAATAAAACTAATACTCAGCGAATGTTAATTAAAATCAAAATTCTCGGTGTTTAAAACTGAATTGTTGTAAATTTAACTTATGACAAAAACAATTGCCCCAAGAATAACATCTTACATAAAATCGCTCCCTTTCATTTAGCTACAACTGTGACCGGAAAAATTGAAAACAAATTTCGATTTTCAATGCCGGCAACAACCTTTTCTTTGTTTTAATTTCCAAAATGAGCAATTTAGATTTATTATATTTTATCCTGTTGGAGAAATCTTACTTTGTAGTTTTCAACGGAAAATTATTTCTAAATTAATAAAGTTTTGAATCTAAAACTTTTTTATTTTATATTTACTGTCGCGTTTATTGAAAACACATGAGGTAGTAATAAAAGTATTGTATTTTAAGATAGATGTATAAGGTTTTAGAATCAAAACTTTCATTCATATATTATACCTATAATTTTAATTTCCTTATATCTTAATGATATTCTAAAATAATCACAAACTCGATGCAATAATTTCTAAACGTTCGTCTTAGTCGGGAAAAATAATGGTATAAAGAACTCCTTTCATGCTTTTGTATGTCCGTCTTTCAACAGTACTGAATTAGTTCGTTACGGCAAACTTCTGAAATTGACGAAAAAGAAACAAGCACATCTAGTCTGGTGTATTCAAATACTCTGTAACCAGTGCCATCCTTCATTTCTATTTTTATTTTCAATAATTTTGCTTATGTGGGACAGAGGACAAAAACAGACTTTCAATACAAAAGCGGCGTGAAAGGTTATTTCAAACAATTTTCCATTCCGGCGGATGGTGTTTCTGAAGGTTTATATTGTGCGGCAACAACATCATAAAGATCTGAAACTGATACATGCTTAATCTCTAGTATTACCGGATAATAAAGTAGGTGAATATAGTTGTTATTCTTGGAAATTTAAATGTGGGTTTCAAACGTCCAATTTGCGATTTCTTTTTTCAAATAGTGCGCCAGCAAGGAAAGTTTGTACTATGACTTCAGATGCAATGTTCTGAAGAAAGACAACTGTTTTCTTCAAAACGAACGAGAAAAAAACATGAAAATTACTCATAACTGTTTTGAAAGGTCAGTGAAATACACTTTTTTTAGCTTTATTTTGAAGAGTACACATGGCACTTTCCCTCTTTAAATTTTTATGAAGAAATCACTGGTAGATATTTTTTAATACTGGAAACGTTTTTCAGTTTTACATTTTATTTTTGGCGAGAATGAAATAAATCATATTTTTAAAAAAATCAAATCAATATGAGCCTTAAACTTTTGAACCTGTATTTGAAAGATACAAATCTACTGTTTAACGTGAAACAAGAATTATGCTTGTAGGTTTGATATAAAGCATTTTTTTGAGAGTTTAGATAACAAGCAAATATTATGTTAATATTCGGGAAAACACGAAACTGAGGTTGCTATAGTGACAAAAATAAGTCGGTGACCCCCAATTGTTTTCATCATATTTTGTTCCTCAAATCATGCAACACCTTCACACAAAATTTTAAGGAAAAATCACTGATAGAAATGAATAGGCTGTTTGGTCTTTAACTACACATGCAATCAACCACACATGCATTATTGTAAAATTCATATGCACTATCTATAATCAATCACACACAATATCAACAGAAAATAACACATGCATTTTCTGGAAATAGTATCAATTTAACTCTATCAGATGTACTGTACACACACACATAATAGAAGCTTTAGACATAACAATCTTACCTTTCCATTCCTTTACTGATTGCCTCACCTGCCAACTAAAACATAAATATCAAGCTATGTTAAATTCAAGCATTTCAATTTTTCAGATAGAAAAACAAAGGATATGGGGTATCCATTTATGACACAATAGCAGTTCATGCAAAGCAAAATAATTACACAAAAACACCAAAAGAACAGTGCTTTTATTGTCGTTCTTCATCTCAAAGACACTGTGAGGCCTTCAACACGAAGCAAAAAAAACCTCTCACTTCAATGAAAGTTTAAGACAGCCCCGAGCACCAGCTTGATTTCAGTTTACATTAAGTTTAAATCAAAACATAACGTGATATTCTGATTAGTTTTTAGACAACAACGATGGAATCTTTTAACAATCAAAGTAAAAACAATCATATTAACACTGGTCAAGTACTTCAAGATTAGGTGTGTTTGACTCCTGTAGTAATTGTATTCCTTCATAAATAAAAACTAGCCTCCATGATATAGTGTTGAAAGTGGTGTTAAACACCAACAATCAATCAATCAATCATACAATGGTATACCATAATATGTCCAATCTTTGACAGCCATATATAAACATAAACTTTTTTGTTTTGGAAAGAAAAGAATAGAGAAATGAAAAGAATAAAAATGTACCTTTCTGATTTTATCATCTGGGTAAAACAACCAACCACATGATGTTGTGTAAGCTGGGAAGCCTTTACTTTTCAGTTCAGCCTCTAAAACAACAGAATAACTAGATTCAGTATATGGTATACATATTGCGGAAGTAACAATAATTATGACTGATTTCACATATTGTAGAAATATTACTTATTTCATACAAAGGATTCACAAAAAAATCATATTTTGGGAATTTTCAAAAATTTCAATGCAGCCATTTAATTTAAGCAAGGTCTATTATTTGTTGTTTATGGCAGACAAATGTCTGTGCAGGACATTTTTATGTTTGCATTGAATATAACACGAATAAAAAGAAGATTAAACATCCGCAAACCGAAGTCTCAATGGGTCTCAATCATTTCATTTTTATATATGAATATCTATTTCCCATAAACCTGCAAATTTTTTTTCAGTTTTATAGTTTTATACTAATATTCTTGTCTTGTAGCAAAAAATCAACTTGTCTTTCAATTAAATGATAAGCTGGTACAAAATTTAACAGTAAATCAATCATGATTTGTGATCAAAGATATCATCATAATTGAAATGCAGTATTGTCAGTATGGGTTCCTTACAGTTCTTTGAGGCTGTGAAAAATTGTAAAGTATTGCTGTCATTTCAAATAAACTTTTGATTATGTCACCCTATTCTTGACCTGTTACATTTACTTTTCACTTTTTCTGCTGAAAATTGGGAAATTTGTTCTTTAATATTTTTATGATAGAATAATACAAAAAATAAAGTGTGCGAACTCTTTTTCGCTGAGAGAGACTGGGGAACCACACATGCGTGGCAGGAGTCGATACATCTAATAGTTTAAAGCACGAACAGGGTGTGATTTCTAATTAGGAGATGATGTCCTAATGTACATTCCAATTACGTAAATATTATGAATTAATATAAAATTAATTTACCTCTTTCAGCTTTGCCAGCTTGCCTTGATCTAAGAAGTTCTGAAAGTATATATAACTCATCTTATACTCCTGAAATAACTACAAGTCACCATTTAAAGCTGTCACCTTTAAACCAGTTAACACATTTAAAAATCTCAATGTTTTGTTGTGTTTTTTTTGGGGAGGGGGCCTATAGTTGTTAATTTCTGTGTCATTTCGTCTCTTATGTTGAGAGTTGTGTCATTGGCAACCATACCACATCTTACATTTAATTCAGTGCCTGTCATAAATTTTTAAGGATTGCAGTTTTAGAGGCCTTTTGCTTTCAAGTTTTTTTCTTCTCCATAAATAGTGTCATATCTTGTCTCTGAAATTTCTCCACAATAATGTAAAAAATCTTTTAAAGACATTAAAATTCCTTTACAAATAAATCTAAAATTGTTTCAATACTAACATTATTCAGAAGTAACTTAATCATTAAAAACTTTTAACAATCAATTATGGGTAAACAAATTTCTTCCTAAGCTAATGATTGATTGATACCTGTTTTTAAATGTATGTCCATTGGTAAATATTTCAAGCATGTTCAGGACAATCTAAGCTTCAGATATAAATAACAAATCTAATATTACCTATGGCTTCTGCTTTGGTTAATGCATCATCCCTGAAATAGAAAGATTTATTAGAAGCTATGATCAAATGTCTTTCTAACGGAAATCCAACTATACAAGCTTGAAAATTGTGCAAGCACTAAAACTACGATGCATATTTTTCATCACAAAATGAACAAAAACTTGTATGGATTCAAAAGATTGAAGTAAAGAAAGGATATATTTTGACAGTGTCAACTGCCAAGATTCCTGTTTTAGTCAGGCCTTCCACTGGCTTCCAGTATCTTTGATAAAATGAATTTTTGAGTATTAATAAGTACAGTACATAATCACTAAAATTTAGGAAAATAAGGAGTTATTTAATGACAGACCTTAAGAATACTTACATGTATCTAAAATCAATTACAGAAACAAGTTCCTCTGGTTCCTGCAAATATAAACATAAAATTGACAATGACTACCTCAACCTGAACGATTTATTTCTCATGTATTGAAATGTACAACAACAAAAATTCTCTCTGTCTTCTTTCTTAAAGATAATATTCAGAATCTTTTAATTCATTCCTTTTGAAATAACTCTAAAAAAAATAATATAAAGGGATAATAAAATAAGGTTCTGTCACTCTTGCATAATAAAACCACTTAGTAAGTTAACCCTTTTATGTGAGAATACACAATGCACAGGGTGGATGTATCCTGAAAGATACACAGTGTGCAGGGCAAGTGTATCCTACAGGATACAAAAATATTATCCCTTTAAAAGTAAGCCTCAATTTTCACTATTTACCTTTCTTAATAGTTAAAATCAATGTTTCAATTAAAATATACGATATATGAAGATATTATTTCAGTTCTTCAACAGCTTTAATTACATCTTGAAGGTAAATAAATCAAATCGGAAAATTTAATTTTCTAAAATTAGAACCTGAAACAAGTCAAAATGACATATCAAAGACTGTATGAATACATTACCATGTCCACCAGAAGTTTCCACAGTGGCTGAAAAAAAATATTTACACATAAATATTATATAAGGCTTAAGAAAAAAGATTTTGTATTATGATTAAATACAAAATAAAAGTTGAGGCAAATGTTAATTAAGGAGGCTCGCGGGTACAAAAATTTGAGCAAACAATAAAACGTTTGTTTTTTCATTACAAATTTTATTTATAACACTATTAGTTATTACTTTATGATATGGTACAAAAATCACCCAGAAAATCAATTCGGTTTGGCCCCAGATGACTTTTAAAATGTTTATATCAAATAAGCTCCAAATTATCTCCCTTTGGTGCAAAAATACCATTTTTTGCATTAAAATTGAAATAACTTTTTAAACTCATAGGTGACCTATATTTTTTATCATTGTTTTTAAATAAGATGTACATAAACTAAATAATTGTAAATTTTAAGCGATTTCTGTAATTTAGTTCTTTTTTCATTTCGATATTACTCCTATTAGTTCAACAGAAAAAAATACATTTACAAAAATGTATACTTCTTTCGGAGGCAGATTGTGAGCTTAAATGGACGTAGACCTCATTTTTTTATTTCATTTTTCTTTATATATATGATAAAGTTCATTTATAAAAAATATAGCCAAATCCTATATTAGAAAAAAAAATGATTTATGCCCGCGAGCCCCCTTAACATGGAAAAGAGAGATGACTTATTAAAACATGTCATGACAATGTTGGAAATAAACAAAACAAATTCTGTCATAAGGGAGCCATGATTTGTAAAGTAGTAGTGATGACCATTTTAAATCAAAAGGCAGCATGAAATGGTATGAGTCTGAATTTCAGGAATACTTTTAACAATACATTGTATAAAAAAAGAATTTAAAAAATTGGAAACAAAACATCATAATGCCACAAACTACTAAACAAGGACTTCTTCTTTAAGTATCACCACTTCTCTTATAAAAGAGAAATCCCTTCTCTCTCAGTAGTGTGAGCCATGTGAAAAGGGATTCCCCAAGAATAAGGATAAGGATGGATATACTGGAGTATAATATCTTGCATTGCAATAAAATTGCCTATTTAGAGTTCATTGGATGTAACAGCTCTGAAAAAGAGTCAGCAAATCAGAGACTTAATCGGCTATCTTGAATGACAATGGAGATGCCAGACACAATTTAAAAGTATCAGTTATCATAACAGTAAAATAACTATGTAAAAGAAAAAGATTTGATATATACTTAGATGAAACAGGAACCTAACAACAACAATTGACATCTATGCTTACCTTTTCTTCCATTTTAGCCCATAAGTCCCATAATGCATTTATAATGGCTGCTGTAGCTAGATGTGTCACACCTTTTTCTGGTCCTAACTGAAATTGTAAAATTGTGAATTTTTTGTTATTAGGTATTTTTTTTACTTTTGTTTTCCATCAATTTACTTCAAAAAATGAAACCAAGTTATATTATTAGCTTGCTGTTGAGTCAGATTTAAATAAGCTAGTTCATGCACACACAGTCTGCAGGACAACCCAGACATATTATTCTGATAATGAGAAGATCAGATTTTTGCCCTTACTCCTAAGTGTTTCATGCTGGCCCGAGAACAGTTATTTCGTAGTGCATTTCTTTTAGACAATAAATTCAAATTAAAAAAATCACACCTGCTCTATCTCAATTAGATTTTTACAGTGTAGTGTACTACTTATTGGACAAATAATATCAAAATTATAGAAACTTCTACCAGCTCTAACTCAAAATATTGACAATTCTGTGCTAAGGGGGTCTAAAATTCAGTTTGACAGCTTCAGTCATACTAATTTTTTGACCTTTTTAACTGAACCAAATCACCTAAAGATTCAGCACCCAAATTTTTTTAAACATGTTATTTCATCCCCTTACTTAATATTTAATGCATAAAATATCAAAAAATAAATTGGGAAAGTGTATAAAAAAATGCAAGTTATACACTGTTCACACTAGGGACTATATTCGTAGACAACGGAAACCAAAGGACAATAACTGTGTCCTTGGACCTACTTATTGGAGAAGCATCAAATAGCTCCTTTCAAGACTTTGGTCAGAATTAGACCCCACACTCAAAGTGATCACACTACCGTCAGAACACTGGGTCAGTTTAACCTTGAAAAAAGCTTTTGTTCATGTTATTCAATGTAAGGAAAGCATATAACTTTTACTGTGGATTCATTTATTTTCGTGGGTATCAATTTTTCGTGGCTTGACAAAAATTGCATTTTCGTGGATATTTGATTTAGTGGTTATGCCAATATCTGCATACAAAGCATATTGAAAGTTTATGTTTCGTTGAACATTTAAATTCGTGGTTAGCATGTACCCACGAAATCCACGAAAAATTGGTATCTGACGAATATTGATGCATCCACATTACATAAAAACTAAACATTGATGCACCTCTTTATTAAGTTGTCAGTCATAAACAGGCTTTTAATCAGTTTTAAAAAATGTCTTATGACCTACCCATCTGATTTGATCTTCACTGCATAAGGACTGCCAGTATTTTCCAAAATTTCCAAAAATATCAGCTAATCTCTGTCCAACCACCAGCTTCCTAAAGGCTTCAATTGCACAACACACTAAAATTATATTTAACAAAAATAATGAACTATAATAAATATGCTTCTTTATATGACAGAAAATTTTTATTTTTAAAGTACATTTACCTTCTTTTCCAAATGTCCTTTAATTTTTATCAAAACAAAACTAGTTTCGACTTGCTTACTAAAAATTCAGCAAGTACGTGATTTCAAATTATTTATACATTCTTTAAAGACTACACCATCATGGACAGGAGTCTCTTTAATAACTGGGTTTGGCAAACAATGTCATTAATATATAAACTGGTCAAGAATAACAAGCGACTCTTAAGATTTGATATTGAACTCAATTTAAAATGATATGCTAATATCACCTTCTAACACAAGTTACTTAGTAAGCCTATTTTTGATACTTTCCAAGATGTGTCATCAAAACCAATTTCCTTAAAATTAAACAAGTTCAAATATAGCATAGTGAAGCTTAACCTGTTTATATTGGTTCCTAACAATGGGAGAATTCAAGATGAAAATTTTAAATTTACCAAATTTTTGGAAACTACTAAAGAGATGATGTCATCTCAAGCTAAACTAAAAATCATCCTGAATCTCAATATGATCATAAGAATTATAGATTCTGTAAAAGTTCTGCCATCAACACCACAACCACTAAGACAAATCCACTGAAAGATTTCTGAAACTTTATATGATTCTATGATTTAATAATTACTGAGAACATCCATGGTAAAAAAAGAATCATGATTAAATAATTTGTACCTATTTGTGTTCCTCTACCATTCAGAAAGGTATTTCCATTTCCTTGTAACTTTGAGTCTGTTTTCAAAATAACATATGCACATGAATAATCCGGTGCTGTATGCTGCAATAAAAGACACAATTATGTATACTTTTTTAAATATGTAAGTTCTTCTATTAAAAATATTTTTTTCTCTCAACTCAAATGATTTTCTGCTAAACAACTTATAAATTGGTCTATGTGTTCATTAATTTATCAAATTCTTAAGCATTTGTCGGTAAAACATATTATTGCATTGGTAGAACTTTGCATATTTTCACATACATAATGTGCTCCTATTAAAAAAATTGATCAATCTCTACTTACAAAATACAAATATTTTGTATTAATACAGGAACATGCTGTCTGTTTTGTTTATTTAGTTGTTGTTCTGAATGAGCATGATATAATTGCCACTGTACAATAAGCAAGCTATAATCAACAGATCAATCAATAAAATTTGAACAAAATCAAAGATTTAAAATTTTGGATTTGCTAGTTCTTGCAATAATGCAGCATTTAGGAATAACAGCAACGATTTTTAGACTTTGAGTGCAAATTAATCAGTCTAACAAGTACCTACAATTTTATGGGACTTTATCTAATAGTTAGATAATAGTCCATCTGTCCAAGGTTTTAACTTTTTTTTAAAACTATTTGATTTAAAAAAAAGTTTTGACAAGTATAAAGACTGACTCACCATTGCATCAGAGCCATCTTTCTCTAATGAAGTTGGAAATCGAATGTCTTTCACAATTAAATCAGTTATCTTAGTTGGCAAGCTCATTTTATATGATATTTTTTTAGCCGGTTGGTGTTGTCTTCGTCCTATATATTGACCTCTTGATAACACTTACTCTCGTACCCTTTCAGAAAACCACTTCCCTTTGATTTACTGTAATATTGTAGATCATGTAGATGACTATATATTAAAAGACTGTTTTATAGTTTTATTTAATCACTCAAAAAGGATAATTAAAAACAGGATCATATGTTACAGTTTAAAATTGTCAAAGATTGTACAATTTATGTTATTTCGTCCTTGTTCAAGTTCGTCCTTTTTCATCTACTTCAGATTGCCTCCAGAAAAAGCTGTGACAGAGTTTAGCTTGTTATTTGTCAATAAATCATTGGAAGATATATTATAGAGGTGATATGTTCAATAGATAAGTATCTGTGGCTGTATCTTGTTTGTACTTGTGTTTTGTTCTCCATTGAATTAGAGTTATCCCTCTTTGTACATCTCCCCTTTAATGTGGTTGTTGTGGATTGCCATTTAATATTTAAGATTTCAGGTCAAAAGTATTTCACCACTCAATATAGTTGAAAATAGATGTAAATGAGTGAATCAATTTTTTTCTTAATGCTCAAAGTCTGTGATAAGAATCAATATTAGCTTTCAAGGTTAATAGTTATATTAAGGTAAGAGCATAATTTATTTGGTTGCTGTTTCATTGATTTAAATCTCACAGTTCTTTTAAAATATATTAACACTGATATTTTTTGGAATATTACTTTAGTAAGTAAGTAAGTAAGTAAGTAAATTTTATTTAGAGTCGGCATATATATACATAATAACAGAGTTTTAGGGTTTATCTAAGCTTTAACTGAATTATATAAACTTTTGATCTCATTGTCTCTGTTGATTATACATTTTACTAACCTCAGGACTTAGTGAAATATTTCAAATTGAACTTCGTAATCTTTGAACAATAAGACAAGAACATTTCCTTCTTGTTTATATTATACATATTGCTTCTTTGTGTGTTTGTTTCCAAAAGATTAGATGAAGAATAAGGTTAGCTTATGTGACAGATTTTTTTTATATTGTAACAACATAAAAATAAAATTTTGTAAGGTTTCTTGTATAACCAAAAGAACTAATACTTTTAATGTTCAGAAACTGTTTTCAGTTATAATGTTCAGAAACTGTTTTCAGTTATAATGTTCAGAAACTGTTTTCAGTTATAATGTTCAGAAACTGTTTTCAGTTATAATGTTCAGAAACTGTTTTCAGTTCAGTTATTGCTTAAAAAATCTTCAGAGGATTTTTTCTTCAGTAGTAGTAGTAGGTGTGAGCAAACAAAACTTAATAGAATCAATAGAGTTTTGAGTATTCCTATCAAATACATAAACTTTAATTGCTAGCTGCTTTGTCAGCTGGTACAAACACAAAGTGCTTAGGGTGCATGTTTGGTTTGTTTTTCAAACTTGATACTATTCTTAAGTAGAACAACTTTGTAAAAGCTACCTGTTTCGACCACGCTGACTCAATAGTAGATCTCACTTTGCTGATAATTTTTCCTGCTAAAAGATTCACTCTTTCTGCTTCGTTTCAACAACAGCAAAATATGGATTGTGATTTTTTTGAAAATTCCATAGGATATAGACCTTGACTGGTTGATTATTTTTTCAATTGAGATATTATTCCCTATTTTATTTTTTGGCAACAGGGGTTATGTTTGTAAACGGATCATATCTCTGGACACAAATTTAGAACTAGTTTCCCTTCAGAACATGTAGGCAAAGTTTAGTCTTGTTTGACTATAGGAGAATAATTTTTGTTGAAGTTTTGATGATAGAGGTTGAGGGCAAGGCTACATGACATTTCCTAAGACATATACATATACTAGTACTCTGAAAACATTACCTGACCAGTGAAATGAAAATGAGTTTATGGTTACTATACATATGTAATAGGAACTTATACTTGTCACAAGAGATCAACATAGTTCTAATTTTTTACCTGTGATTGAAAACCAATTTTTCATCTCGCATGCAGGTGTAATGAAGTCTGTAGCTTAAAAATTAAGATCAAGTAACTCTCATTTTCAAACTATAAAATCACTGCAATAAATCTACACCAATAAATATATTATTTTTTATTTTGATTTATGTAAAAATTTCATATAAAAATAAATTAGTAATTAATAACAATCAACAACAACCTCTGTATATGAGGAAAATAAAAAAAAATCCCAGAGTATAATGAAACTCCATTATTGCATAATCTTCTAATTAAATTTTCATTCACCAGATAATAAATTAAATTAATCCGAATTGTGTTAGACCTTTCAGTATAGTTACGGCTAACTCTTATCCAACCATGACACTAGCCATATCAAATTTATAAAACAATAACATACCTCTCAATGAAAAATGTTTACATGCCAAAGGAATGACAAAACAACATTAGGCATTCACTCAGAAGAATGAAAATCACTATGGCAGTTACATGGCACATAATTAATCAAAATCAGATACAAATTGCAAATGAAAAATATAAAATATAAAATAAAGTAAGTGCTGTCTGTATATGTTTTAACAGAAATTATAATCAAATAAAAGTTGACTGAATATAAAGAGATCAAACAGCCAACTTTAGTCTTTTATACTGTGAAAGTACTTTAATTTGTGGGTATCAATTTTAAGCAATATTTACATGTTCGTGGGTTTTTAAATTCGTGGATTTAAGTTTTCTAAAAAAAAATAATTGAAAAATTAAAGCCTTTGGAAACGATTGAATTCTGGATTGAAGGAAATTGCAAAGTAAACATTGACCCGTATAAATCGTAGTGATAACACTAATTTACCCATGATAAAGTGATCAACAGATTAAAGACCATTAGAGGTGTTAATTAGGCCATAAACATGTCACCTGAAGAAAACAGTAGCATAAACAAATGCTATTACCGTATCTTGAATTGTCAAATAATTCTTATCAAAATCAAGCCCAGCATGAAATTATTATTTCCCATATGTACGAGAACTATCAGGATATAAAATGAACACTTTGTCATACTAGATACAGCATATCAATACTGGAAATCTGACTTTCAATGATCAAAATTATTTTTTATGAGAATTAAAAGATCAAAAATTGTACAGTTTAGGTTATTAAAGATTAAATGGGTATAATCCTGCATGCGGTTGTAGTTCTGTGACTGCTATTAAAGTATTCTCAGATTTGGCTTAATTCAATATATTCTCTAGATCATATCAGTAGTCAAACCTACCGAAGGGGATTTTTCCATGTCTTGATTTGGTTGTTTTATTTCATTGGACACTTCAATTCGTGGATAAAGTCATCCACGAAAACCACAAAAATTGGTACCCCACAAATCAAAGTACTTTCACAGTATTACAGAAGTTAAAACTACACATGGGATTGAAATGTCAATTACACATCCGGTTCAAATGTACCATCAGCAAACATTCTCTGCCATTCACTTCCCATTGGATATTCAAACTGTTTTATTGCATCTTCTTTAACACCAACCAAATATCCTGGAACCTGAAATAATATCAAAAGATGAATTGATGAAACTTATTAACATTAGTATTATATAACTTTAATTATGTTAAAGGTAATTTAAATTCTATTAAACAAAGAATTAATGACCAATGTTTGCAAGTTCAAAATGCAAATATATTTGAATCCAAAAAGTTAGACTTTTTCAAAAGTGTCTACATAATGGGCAGAAGACCACCCTATGTTGATATATTAAAAAACAGAAGTGACAGAGCTGCAATATGTAAGATCCGTATAAGCGCTCATACACTGATGATTGAAAGAGGGAGACATCTAAATATTCCCAGAAATGAGAGATACTGCTCTGTATGTAATTCTGGTCAAATTGAAAATGAAAAACATTTTCTTTTACATTGTGAAAAATACTCAACTAAGAGGGACATATTTTACCATAAAGTTTCAAATATAATCGTTGATCCTACAAAATTTCAAAAACATGAAAATAATATAATCTTTTTATTAAATAATAATTCATACACAATCCTAAAATTAACTTCCTCTTTCATCTCAGACAGTTTGAACCTGCGTAAAGCAGAACAAACTCTATAAAATTGCTAATAATCATTGTTCATAATATTACATATTAATATTGTCATTATTTTCAATACTTAATATGTTTGACCAACTATGTAATTGATATATTTTTTTTTAATCATTTACTGTTGATGATATTGATATCGTTCGACGATATTGTTCTAAATATGCCTATTGATATTCTATGCATTATTACTATTTGTATACCAGTTGTATGGGCCATTGCCAATTATTGTAATTGTGTTTGTGCCAATAAAATATTTGTATTTGTATTTGTATTTGTATTTAGTGACAAAATTTCATATTTTTCTTGTCCATGAAGACACATATATGTATTTCTTGCAAGTAGTTGAAAATCTAAGATGTCTAGTATGCTGCATTGGTTTTTTTTTAAGAGCAACAATATACTCCAAGGCCAACCAAATATAACTAAGCTGTCATTTACAGATAAACAGGAGTAGACCTCTTTCTGAATACTTATTAATAAGCTGATCACTTGAGGAGAGAGTTAAGGTCCAGGCCATATGATAAACCATGTAAGATAAGCATATTTTCCATGCAACCAATTTACATACCCAGTTTTATTTATTTATTATGTACAGTAACTGGGGATTAGACATTCATCCTGAAAACTTAACTTGAACACCATTGTTTAAAATTAAGGTTAAAGTCATATGACACATGTACAACAAACACATATTCCATGCAACCAATTTACATACCCAATAGTTTTCACAAATTATGTATAGCAACTGAAGAGCCTAGAGGACTTAATTTCATGAAAACCTAAGCAATCCACAAACCATTTTCTGACCTATCATGTAAAGCTTCTGAGGATCAGAACACATCCTGAAGATTTAGCTATGATGACTACTGGAACTTAAGGTAACTGAAAATTAAGGTAACTGAAAATGCCAGACAGATAAACATATCTTCAATGAACAATCCAAATACATTTTTGATGTACCAAATGATGTTAAACGATTATGTATAGTTACTGAGTTACAATTAAAGTCAAGTTCAGGTTACAATGTTTGATTGACAAGGTATCAACATGAGCTACCTACTTACAAGTAAAAATTAGAAAAGAAACGATATGGATATTCAAGAGGAAGATTTTAATTGTGTTTTGTATTATCAGTTTCAAATCCACTGAATGAGAATTACATGCCTCTTGGAGCTGCTAGACTTTGAATATATTCAATAAATATGCAAAATAATTGTGGGAGCCATAATACTTACTGTAGGTACTACATAACAGCCATTTTTGATTTTAACAGGTGCTTCCATATGTTCATGTAAGTGATCAGCATATTCTAGCATTCTGAAAATATGGCACCCGAAAATATAATCAAAGAGATGTTTATTTAATCACATCCAATTAATCAATAAACTGTATCTGTGTGGTTTTAAGAAAATTAATCATAAACAAGGTATTTTCAACAACTAACTTAAACACTATGTCCTTAAATACCTAATAAAAATGTCTTTGGACAAGAGCAAAAGACATTGTCAGGTATTTATGCAAAACATATGAGTGGTGAGGGATTTCGGTAAATAATTTCAGAAAATGATATTCATCACAGAAATTTTCATTTTCTCTTATTTTTTCCTGATATTTTCTCATTTAGGTAGGTATTTTTTTGTATCTTTATGCTTTTTCCCTTAACAAAAGTCTTTGCAAAATCTATGCACATATACATTTTCTATTCTTTAATGTCTTGAAGGCAATGTAATGTCTTTTTTTTATTTGGTAGTGGTCTAAGTAGTCAAACTTCTATATCACCTAAGCCAGTTAAAACAGAGGTTGTGAGTTCGAATCCTGCACAGGGCAGGTGCAATCGACTTCAATCTTAATTGACAAGGATTGTCAGTTTTCCTACTGAAGGTCATGGTTCTCTCCTGGCACTCTGGCTTCAAAATAGCACAATAGTGTTGAAAGTGGTTTTAAACGCCAATCTATCAATTTAATAATCCTCAATAGAGAAAATATACAGACCTGTTTTTTAAAGAGCAACCAACTGATATGTAGTCAAACATGGACAAATGTTGCACCAATTCACACAGACCTACACCACCAGCATGGGGACACACAGGAACTGAAACAATGAAATATTCATAACATGTAAAAAGTTCTACTAGGGTACATAATTGACAGGAAGTCATAACACTTGAAAATGATATTACACTAGGTTGAAATCTTGAATTTTAATCACATTCAATTTCACTATTAGAATTCTTATCATACACATCCTGGATAAGTACCAATTATCAGGTTATCTGCATATTGATATTGTAAAATATCATCTGTGAGTCACAATAAGAAGCTTTTTGTGTAGAGCAGCTGATATTATGCAGACATGATAATTAATATTTTGTGTGATAAAAACAAGTGTTTTCTTTGCTTCATCAGCAAACCAGAAAATAACTTGATAAGGTCGGGCAAACTTATCAACGTCAGTTCATACATAATGAAATCTTTAATATGTTCTGGACAAAGTTATTAAGGCCTGGTCAACGACATCACAAAGCTGCATTTACTAAGAGATGAGCAGAGTGATATAGACAGTGGGATGACCTATATATAATATGTTATATGAATTGAAAAGTCCTAAAATGAATATGATTCACTTAAGCAATTCATATTGTTATCTTAACCTATCTACGTTATATGTCTTATATACTAACTGTTATATTTAGCTGCCATTAAAATAATTGCTACACATTCATTAACACCTCCCACCCTACAGGCATCAATCTGACAATACTGCATGGCCTTGGCCTTCAGAAACTGTTTAAACATTACTCTGTTTTGGCAATGTTCTCCTGTTGCCACGGCAATACCGAGAGGGTTCAATGCCTGAAACAAATGTAATGAAAAATATCAGCCTATTATGGCATGTAACAACATCAACCTCCTAAAATATTGTACATGTATAACAGTGAATTCATTTATATTGGTTACATACTAATTTTTGTGGATTTCATTGTTACCAAAGAACACTGAATTCAAAGGTTCAAGGAATTACAAATTTTCTAGAGGAATGTATGAAGAATTTGCCAAAAACATGCAATTAAATATCCACAAATATGTAAGCTTTCTTCAAACCACAAAAAAATTGGTATCCATGAAAAAAATTTGTAAGGATTTTGCGGAACCCAGTGTCTCGCCTACTTTTGCTGTTAATCACAGGCTCAACAAAGTGAGGAAAAAATCAATAAAATTATTCCTCTTGATACTATCTTTTGATTGTAAAAAGCTTCTGTCCAAGTTTGGTAAAAATCAAAGATAGTTTATGGATCCAATAAATGTTTTAAAAACTTAACTGCAGACTGTATGTAATGTTAACCGGAAGAAAAACTAAGTCCATTCATAAGTAAAATACAGAAACAGGTAAAAAAAATTAACAAAATTTCATTCTAGATACTAGCTTTTGATCATAAACAAGCTTCTGTCTAAGTTTGGTTCAAATCCAAAATAGTATAAGAAAGTTATTGAAATTTTAAAAACTTTAACCACAGAGTGAATGTGTTGTTTCCTGGCAGAAAATCTAAGTCCATTAAAAAGTAAAATACGGAAAAAGTGGAATTTTATTTTTACAAAATTTACTACTGGATACTATCTTATGGTCATAAACAAGCTTCTGTCCATGTTTGGTACAATTCCAGTATAGTTAAAGAAAGTTATTAAAATTTCAAAAACTTTAACCACAGAGTGAATGTAATGTTTCCCGGCAGAAAAACTAAGTCCATTTTTAAAAAGTAAAATACTGAAAAAATGGAATTTTATTTTTACAAAATTTTCTTCTGGATACTATCTTATAATTATAAACAAGCTTCTGTCCAAGTTTGATACAAATCAAGTATAGTTTGAGAAAGTTATTAAAATTTTAAAAACTTTAACCACAGAGTGAATGTAATGTTTCCGGGCAGAAATGTCCATTTGTAAGTAAAGTACCGAAAAACTAGAATTTCATTTTTACAAAATTTACTACTGGAAACTATCTTATGATCATAAACAAGCTTCTGACCAAGTTTGGTACAAATCCAGTATAGTTTAAGAAAGTTATTAAAATTTCAAAAACTTTAACCACAGAGTGAATATTTGTTGACACCGCCGCCGCTGCCGGACTGTATGATCGCTATGTCTCGCTTTTTCGACTAAAGTCGAAGGCTCGCCAATAAATAAATCCAAAGTATTTCAAGATTCCTCTACCCACATTTGGCTTGCATCAACAATAACAGTTATATAAGCATGGGTAATAACAGTACAGCCCATAATCATCAGAATTAGTTTTATTGTCTACCTTCAATTGTTTATTCTACTATGCAATATGCACATGAGTAACATGAGCCATTGTTTGTGTGTTCCTAAATCCACAATGGTTGATCTCTCCTTTTAAGTAATAAAATCATGGGTAATGACATTTTCAGGATTTGTGTGTTCCTCTACCCACAATGGTCTATTAATCCTTGAGCAATAGAAGTATGGCTCACTAAAGTAAAACATCATAAAGATTTCTTTGACCACACTAATCAATGTTTATCTGAGAAACAGTAGATTTGCCAATAACCTTCAATAATATCATAGGATGTGTGGATTCCTTTATCCAAAATGATTAACAAATAATTGATGCAAGCTATACTTTATTGTAGTTTTAACATGGGAAGGCATTATATTCGTGATTTTTTGTGAGGGCTAAAATAACATGAATATAATGACTACCCATGTTAAAACTACAATAAAGTATAGCTTGCATCAATTATTTCGATACTGATTAGGACAATTATGGTAATTTCTATGTCCAATGCGTATAAGTGTAGATCGTTTGTGTAGGCTATTCAAAGAACCTCAATTGTTTGTTTGTAAAGAAGCAAACGACTGGCACTGTGATTTTTCAGAGGGAGGTCAGGAGTATCTAGGTCAAATATGTAAATTTCAGAATGCAACACATTACAATCATAATAAATGAATTAGTAACAACATGTGCATCATTTAAAAGTATATAGAAGTGTTTTAAGTTAATGAAATATATTAAATGCATGCCAATTTAATAAAATTCATTATTCTGCAGTAGTCAAGATATGCATGTGCAAACAAATTTTATTGGATTTAGAGCATGGCTTTGTCCACAAAGCGAAAGAGGCACTTCATATTAGAATTTAGGCTTATCTCAGAAATAGCAGATCAGCCCATAACACAGTCAGATTTTGTTATTTCCACTATCCATAATGGTTTATATAAAAATCAGCAATCCCAACATGGCCCTAAACATCATTAGGGTCTTTGGGTTCCTCCATTCAAAATGTTTTGTACTAACTGATCAGCAATAAATGCACGACTCATAACATGGTTTGTTGGTTAGTCTATTCACAATGATTTGCGGTTACTTCAGTATAAATTATTAATGCTTACCTCAGCAATAGCAGCATGGCCCATAATATCATCAGGATTTGTGGGTTCCTCAATCCACAATGGTTTATAAGGAGCTAACTTTTTCATCCAATCAATTGATTCCTGTACCTCCCATTTCTGATTGGCATCTACCATCTAATAAAAAAAGGTTCACAATTATTCTATACTAGTGTAACATAAGGATTTGTTAACCTTATCAATACAATAACAAGAAGTTGCAGTAAAAAAATTCTTCTGAACACATTTGACTGAAATTATATTTGAAGTTTAAGAACTGCACAATAATTTAGCAATGATGAAAATTTGCCTAAAAATCCATGTAAACTTTGATTTGACCACATGTACCAGTGCAATATTTAATTAAAATTTTTAATTCATTGGTCGTGTCAGTTACTAGAAATTCAAACTGTGTATAATGCACTGTAAGTCATACAACCAGGGGAGATAACTTTTTAAAATTTCCTAACATTCTTTAGCAATATCAATATTTTACTATATCCTTTCAAATTATGTGCTAACACATTGAAATAAGATTGGTTATTTCAGAATGTTCTTGCCTTAAAGCTGAGGTACAGCTACTTACAGGAATAAATTTAAAATACAAAACATTTATAAAAAATTTCATACAAATACAAATACAAATATTTTATTGACACAAACTCATTATTATGATTAACAATAAATGATTAAATGACATATTGCATATATAATCATATTAATTGCCATATCTATAATTCCAATTTGAACATAATATAATCATGTCAAAGCCTATATGTATTTTGGATATATTTCTAAATCAAAGAGCTGAAAGCTCTGAAGAAAAATGACGCCACTGTCTCTAATATTGGGATAGTTTTTATGCAAGTCTTGATTTTCACATACCGTAATTAGTTTAACAATGCAACATGTCTCGTAAGCATATAATTGATATTCGTATATGTGTGTGTATGTGAAGTGAAGGTGGCAACTGGCTGTTTTTTAAGACAAATGAATAGGTCAAGACTACCTGAATTGTACAAATAAATACCGTAGAAAGGCTTGTATATTTCTCACTGGTACATAGTCTGAATCCGGGTCCGTTCGCGCCCACTCATGTTCGCCCCTTTCACTTTCACACCTTACATGTTCGCACCCAATCTTAATTGGTTTTGTGTTTAATAACTCTGTAAGCAAGTGTTTTCTTATAAATATAATTGTTGTCATTGTCTCAAAATAAAGTGAGACAGCATTTTTTTTTGTGTTGAATAAATCTTAATCATGTTTTAGATAGCGTATTGTTAAAAATTATAATAATCCTTTCTAAATAAAGTGGTATTTTGTCAACGTTTTATTTTGTGTTGAATAACTCTTAATCATGTTTTGTTAGTGTATTGCTATAACTTTGTTTCATTGACTTCTTTCAAAATGAAGTGAGATTCTGACTATGTTTTTTTCTGTGTGTTGAATAGATTTTATCATGTTTTGGTTATATTTTATTGTTTCGTTGTTTCAGATCAAAGGGACCAAGCTGTTAAAAACAATTATCTTTTGTGTTTTTCCTTAAAAATCTTCAATGTTTTACTCATACCAAGCTATAAATACATTCAGTATTTACACCAAAGCAATTTAAAACAACAATCATGATTTTCCAATTATTCAACTTGAATTTGAATTAAAATTGGGCGCGAATGAGTAGAGTGCAAACGGACCTTGGGTGCGAACGTGCGAGGTGCGAACGTGTAGGGTGCGAAAGTGTATTGGGCGCGAACAGACCTGATACCACATAGTCTGAACCCCCTTCTCCCACAAAATATTAAGTAAATAATCTTTTTGTTACTGTTATCAAAGGTCTAATGAAACTCAGGTAATTTCAAACATTTGTCAAAGAATTCTAGTCAAACCGGCACCTGGTTAAATTGGCACCTGGACAAATCAGCACCTGGTTAAATCGACACCTGATTTAGTCAATTCGTCACCCATGTTAAATATAAATTTTAACAGTATTTTAAGCAAAAAGAGTAAAAAATAAGTAAGGGGTTGCCAGAATTTTTTTCAGTATTTAAGCAAAAAGAGTTAAATACTAACTTTCACATTTTTGGGTGTTCATGTACATTTTGTATATATTTATTTTTCTCAACTTAATGACTTTTTTGGTGTATTTTTAATGATATATATATGAGTAGTCAAAATAATTATTACGTCTGGCAAGGCTTTTTTAATTTTATTCTGGGACACCTTTCTATGACCGCAAGGCTACGTTAATTTTTTTCTGGGACGCCTTCCTACGAACTTCATAGGAAGACATCACAGAAAAAAAATAAAATAGCCTTGCCAGACGTCATAATTATTTGGACTAATACATGAGATATTGGATATGTTTATGCATTATTTAAACCAGTTGAGCATTTTACAGGATTGTTTGTTTAATGCTTTTTAAACTTTACTGAAAAAAAACACCTTAAATTTGCTTATTATTTGGCATGAAAGTTTGATTTATTGAAAGGGACTCATAGTTTTCCATTTTATTTTAATAATTGTCTAATTGTTAAAACAACAGCTTGGGTAAGGGCTTTGTTGTTTACCTTTATACACAACAACATATTCACTATGTACTTGGTAACAGTTATTAATTAATTGAATAGAAAATATTATAACAAATATTATTGGATGCCGAATTGACGTCAAATAGGTGCCGATTTGACTAGATGCCAATTTAACCAGGTGCCGACTTGACTTGTACGTTTCAATTCCTCTGCGATCGTTTGCGGTATTTTCTTGAGAAAAACCTATTTTCCATCATCAAAGAGAAGAAGAAACTGCTTGAAAATGATTCTGGAACGCTTCATGGTTGTTAAAATAAGTTAAATTCATTCAAAAAACAATTTTAAAACTTGCGATGTTTAAACAGGAAGTTTCAAAAGCACGTGTAAAAGAAGAAATTAACCGGTGAAAGTGGAAATCCGTACATAACAGATATCACTATAGTACGACTTTGAAAGCAAAACTGTTCCATCCTTTTGTAAAACAGTCTTTAATATACCTATCACATTAATGTTTGAAGGGTCTTAAGCTTATTCAAACCATAAAAGTCGGTATGAAACACCAAAACGGAATGAACAATAACCGATTACGTTTTGTAGTTTACAAATTCTAAACTGGTTCCCGTCAAACTACAACACTTTGTTCGAGTGTAGTGGAATACAAGCAGAAACCAGTTAGTTTGTAAACTGGTTCCTGGTTGATTACTACACAATGACCTCTCATGCATAATGATAACACAAGCAAATTCCAGTTTGTATAGAAAATAGTAAATACGAAACCAAGCGCGGTAGGCAGAGAAATGTAATGAAGTTCAGGTCGTCAGTTATGGAACAATGACTGCGTCATTTTCCAAAAACAATGTTCCAATGACTCACCCATAATCGATCATATCCAATCGTTTCTCTGAAGATTTTTGCCCTTCTGATATCATCCTCAATATCTCCTCCAACTTTCATTTTAAATCTTAAATAGAAAAAAGGTAATTCCTCCTGTAGATAACTATAAACCTTTCTTTTAGATGCATAATAATGGAATTACTATCTTAATTTGTCATAATAATGGAATTACTATCTTAATTTGTCATAATAATGGAATTACTATCTTAATTTGTCATAATAATGGAATCACTATCTTAATTTGTCATAATAATGGAATTACTATCTTAATTTGTCATAATAATGGAATTACTATCTTAATTTGTCATAATAATGGAATCACTATCTTAATTTGTCATAATAATGGAATTACTATCTTAATTTGTCATAATAATGGAATCACTATCTTAATTTGTCATAATAATGGAATTACTATCTTAATTTGTCATAATAATGGAATCACTATCTTAATTTGTCATAATAATGGAATCACTATCTTAATTTGTCATAATAATGGAATTACTATCTTAATTTATCATAATAATGGAATCTTAATTTGTCATAATAATGGATTTACTATCTTAATTTGTCATAATAATGGAATTACTATCTTAATTTGTCATAATAATGGAATACTATATTAATTTGTCATTTTCATATCTCTCAAAGAAAACAACATAATCATAGTTCAGTGTACACACCTCAATACACACTTTGTTATTTTGAAATTTTAACCATTATCATAAGTGGGATATGGGATTCTGACATATCAATTAGCGGGTTGCTGGTTCATAGATCAAATCAGATCCCCTCCCCCTATAATAATCTTACCTCTCCATTCCTTGACTGATTGCTTCAGTTGCCAACTATTAAAAGAGAAACCAATATTTAATGGTTTTTAAAATATAAAAGATATTTTAATGTGTATTTCTGAAATTCTCAGTTTTCACTACTAAAAATCAATAGTTTAAACCTTTGTTTTTAAATAACAATTAATGTGATCCTATTTCAATGGTAATCCTTATCAATCATGACTTTATATTGTATTTGTTCAATTCACAGTTTATATAAAAAGAAAACACATCTTTAACCATATTTTTTAGAAGGAAAACAGTTTTATTTAAGTCTTTTTGTAAATTTGTATACAGCTAGTTTATTTTGTTTAAATGATAGAATAATGAATACTACCTTTCTGATTTTGTCATCTGGGTAATCTAACCAACCACATGATGTTGTGTACGCTGGGAAACCTGTACTTTTCAGTTCAGCCTCTAAAACAAGACTTACCGGATTAACTTTATGTCATAATAGAAGGAAATTACAGTTAACTTAACTTCATAATGCTTGCAGAGTAAAACTTTGGTATGCTTGCTTACTCTGTTTGTATAAATGCTAAATCAAGCTTTGTAATTAAGATTGACATCTTCAAACAAATATATATAGGCATATTTCAACCTCTAAATATTACATTTAAAGATTAGACATTATCCCAATAACATTGTACAATATACAAACTAGGTAAGCAAGCTAACCAAAGTCTCTGCATGCATTAGAAATTAGCTGTAATCAGTGATTAGATTTATATCTAAATTTTTGGTAATTAGTCTTATCTCATCCAAAGGATACATGTACTATATTACATGTTATAAATTTTTTGTAATTTCTCAATAACTTTTTTTGCTATCTTTGCATTGAACAGTAAGTTACAATTCAACTGAATGTACTATCTCCTTTTATATCAAATAGATATGTTTATATCACAGCTTCAAATATAAGAAAATTTGAATCACAATGAAACCTTTATTTACTGTATTCCAAGCAGAATTCATAATTTTTAGAATGGCATTTGTATTAATTTCAAGGCAGTCAACGTACCCCGGTAGCTTAAAAGTTCATAAGAAGTGGGATAAGAAATTTCAAACAATGAATGCTTGCAAATTCTGATGGACCAGAATTTCTATTATTTTAAATTGTTTAGGGCAATTGATCTCAAGATTAAGTCCACCTCATACTTTAAAAAAAACTTAATTACCTCTGTCTGCCTTTCCAGCTTGTCTTGATTTCAAAAGTTCTGAAAGTAAGATCATATTGTTATATTCAGTAAAAAAAAATACTAACTATCATGAACTCTTAAACATATTTTTATAGAAAAAAGTTACATTCTCATTAATGCATACGTACATCCAGTAATATGCTTGGTCACTTAGTATCTGAAAATTTTACTCTGATGCAAGGAAGTTACAGAAGTATGAAATATTTGTCAGATTTGCATAACTTTTTATGGTGATTGTGGCTTCTCTAGATGCATCCGTAACACCAAGTTGCATGGTTCAGACTTAAAACTTAAAGTCTATATAAAGACTGAAATATTGGTCATTTGCCTTAAAAAAGTGTCTTGTAGAACATGGACAGTTTATCAATGGTTCACCTGAACACTTATTTTTTTGCTGTAAATCAAGTTATCTGAGAAACAGCTGAGCATGTTGGTGAGTTCTGAGACATTCATGCATATTTAACACAGTTAATATTTTATGAGACCACATCAACATAAAAGTTCTTTCATTGTATCTCATCTATCAAAAATTGGCTGTAAGTTCTATCAACTTTCATATGAAAAAAAATCCTTTATCCATTCTAACTAATCTACAGAAAGAAAAATAAATTCCATCATACCTATTGCTTCTGTTTTTGTTAATGCATCCTCCCTGCAATTGAAAAGTATAACTGTAAATGTCTGAATACAAAATATTTGTAAAACAAAGGTGATTAGATACATTTTGGTTAGAATAATAGCAAAAAACGGAGTTATCTCCCTTTACTTGTTAATTTTCTAGTTTATTTCGACCAACTTATTACCAACTTTTAATTGTAAAAATGTCATGACTTAAATTAATGATAAGTTGAGTTGGTATTGGTTTGTAATGATTTCACCACTGCCTGATTCTTAGAAAGGCACCCCTACATTTGTTGTTGGAATCATCCGTAGCTATCCTACCCAAGTATGTCAATTGTAATAATTTTGCAAACCACTGATGAATTGGCAATAACCGTGTCACGTCTCCTTATATATCTTGTTTTCCGATTGGTCAAATTTATGGGAAAGTCTTAATGATTCTCAGAGTTATATAGTCATTTTTATAGGTTAAGTCAAGAGAGAGTCTGAATGACATTGACGTCATGAGAAAATTTGTATCTAAAAAAGGAAACTTGTAACTTATTAGACATACCATTAATATCATTTGTTAGGTTTTTTACACAATATCTTATACAATTTTACAAACTGGGGGATAATTTCTATTCAGACAAAAAATAACAGTTTTTTCTGAAACAGTTTTTATAATTAATCATTTACTGTGAGACATTTATTGCCAAATTTTCAGTGGTTGGCAAAATTATTACGATTGACATACTTTGGTAGGATAGCTATGGATGATTCCGACAACAAATGCAGACGTGTTATACACCATTGTAAAGATAAATCAATTTAGATTTACAATATTACAAGTTTTAGTAAGGGGTTGACAGCCTAGAAAGCGACATATAACGGAATTTCGTCACCACCTGACATTTTTCTAAAATGCAAGTTAAGTACCTGGTGTTATATTAAGGTATATAGAATAAAGAATTCTGAGACAAATGCCTGTGACATTATTACAGATAAACTGTGCAAAATAGTAACAATAGAGAAATGATTGACCCTGAGAATACTTACATGTATCTGAAATCAATGGTTGAAACAAGCTTTTCTGGTTCCTGCCAAAATAAACATTACATAGATATAATAATGTGCCTGTCCTGATAGGGATGCTGTCTCATTCAGACATTTATCACAAATCTACTTTTACTCATATCTTAACTAAAAAAGTAACTTTATTTTTAATTTTGGAGAAAAGCATTGCCTTCAAACATTTACTATATAGAGGAAATTGTCTTTATTAACTGAAAAGTGTATATTACACCTACATAAAAACTATATTTAAAATCTTAGCAACAAAACTGTTTCTCCAAATTAGTGATTTTTTAACTGAAAACTAAGTTTTTACCACAATGTTTTTTTTGGTTTTTTTTTTACTTTTCACAAAAGTGGAAAAGCCCATTCCCATAATATATATTATTCTGTGCCTAAATATAATGAAAATCAGTAAAGTTAATATTGACTTATGATACCACATAGAACTGCAGATGCAGGTGGAAGGACAGTAATTATCATAGGGCTGAATAAAAATTAGAGTATTGAGAGTATATACATTACCATGTCTGCAAGAAGTTTCCATAGTGGCTGAAAAAAATCAAATAAAAAATTAAAGTAGTTGTTAACTTTGAAAAGCAAACAAATTATCAGAAACAAGCTGTCATGGTGATTTAGAAATAGTCATATAAAAAGCTTTCATGAGGAAGAAGAAACTTAAAATATTCATAGTACATATATGAGTTCTTTGTCAAGTGTAGAGTAATAGGGGGGTCTCATTGGGGGGTTCCGATCCCGGATCCCGCTTACTGTTTTGTCAGATTCCCGTATCTCGCTTACACAATGTACGTAAGCAATTCTCATTTTTTTGTCATTTCCTGGGTCCCGCAAGACCTCATTTCCCGTTTTCACGCCACAATAATTTGACTTTCACGTGTCACGCTTACAAAAAATCTGCAATCCCGCGTCACGCTTAGACCCCAATGAGACCCACTAATAGAAATGTAATCATAATGAGTTGGAATGCATTATCTTTACTCTAATAGTAATTGCATATGATATGTAAAGTTCAAACTTATAGATTGAAAGATTAAAGAGAACAAAGCTTATCGTAGTTAAAACTTATCTAAAATGCAGTTTAAAGAAAATTATTTTTTGAGATAGTCCTTTTTGTAAAATCAGTCATACATCTGAGGAATGGGAGTATATAAACATCTATACAGTTGATTCATTTCTGATCTCAGATTGGCTAATATAACAGCAAAAAGGGGAATAGTACTCACCTTCCCTTCCATTTTGGCCCATAAATCCCATAATGCATTAACAATGGCTGCTGTAGCTAGATGTGTTACACCCTTTTCTGGGCCTAACTGAAATTAAAAAAAAAAATAACCTCACATTTATAGTTACTTGCTTTCTCTTCTATTTGGTAAATAGCTGTGTCTTGAACTTTAACTCTATAATATATCATAATCAGCTTAAACTGAATAATATAGATTTATGAAAGAAGAAATGGGGGTATATGTAAATGAGTTCACAACTTGACAATATACCAAAACTATTGAGATAACCTGATGCCTGAGGTCAACAATGTCTACCTGTAAACCATATTTCAAATAATGAATTTACTGACAAATATACACTCAATAAGAAGGGGATATTTAGGCATCACCATCCAGGAGAGGAGAAAAAACAATGAGTTAAATAATTTGAATTCCTGAACTTGTGAAGTATCATTTGTGCACCATCATGCTACTCTGTGTATCCTGATACTATACACCTCTTATATTGTTGTGCATCGAAAATGTATTATCTTTTTGATCAGTCAGTTACAGTTCACATACCCATCTGATTTGATCTTCACTACAAATAGACTGCCAGAATTGGCCAAAATTTCCAAAAATATCAGCTAATTTCTGTCCAACTACCAGCTTCTTGAAGGCTTCTACAGCACAACACACTGAAAATAAAACTTTGGTGTAATGCTTTTTATATAATGTAAAAGAATTATATTCATGAATTGCTTGTTTTCACTATATATGTTGCAAAAGAACAACCAATTAGAACACTTGGAAACTGTATTCATACTAGAATTAAAATAAAAGTACCTATATTTCATCGATGATTAGTTTTGCTTTTTAACATTTATTTATGAGTGGCTAAAAATGCCATTTAAATGTTCTATGTATCTGTCATATTTTCACATGGGGCCCTTCAGGACCAGTGAGCTAAAACTTACTTATTTATGTCTATGATTAGCTATAAACTGTACACAGAGAATGACAGCAAAGTGTGGAGAGATTGCATATATCAAAGCAGGATGTTTTTAATGGATTTGTGATTAAATATTGATTAAGGGATACACAAGTTTCAGTATTAACACAACATTCACACTTGTTGACAGAACATGCCAGCTAGTATTTCAATTTATCATAAATCAAGAACAGAAAAATAAGGCGATTTGCTTCCCATGACATCACCCAAAAATGCATAGGAAAACAAACCAAAGTTTTAATATAAATTTCAATTTTATGGTTGTACATGTTGTAGCATGAAAATGTGATTATAAACATTTGATACCTCCACACTTATAACAAAATGTGCTTCAGTCAGCAAAATTACACTGCTTTTACACCTAATACAATTATAAAACGGAGCATTTAATTCTTACATATTTAAGGTCACAGCATGGTATTCGTTGAAACTTTTGATATTATGATCACATTGATAGTAAGATTGTTTTACAAAAAACTGCAAACTTTGGTTACATAAAGAACATGGAAAAAAATTGATTTATTTGTTTTCCTGTGACATTTAGAAAGATGTCAACCTTTTCCATAAAAATAGTTTTCTAAATGGCATATTTTCACAAATCATCCTGCAGGTCAGCTGCCTAAAAAAAATGTGTTTTTAATGTACCTATGTGCGTTCCTCTACCAGCAGTAAAGGTTATACCATTTCCAGCAAAAGCAGAATCAGTAATCAGTGTTACATGGGCACATGAATAATCTGGTGCCCTGTGCTGCAATAAAGGATTTATATGCAATACCTATTTCTGTGCCTTTACCAGCAGTAAAAGTTAAACCATTTCCAGCAAATGTGGAATCAGTAATTATAGTGACATATGAACAAGATAAGTCTGGTTTTTTACACTGAAAATAAAAACATAACAATGAATTGTAAACCATATAATTCTTTTGGGGTAAACTGTTCAAAATTCTGTCCTTGGGAACATTTCAAATTCAAAGTTTTTAAGAAAGATAGGGCTAATGATCTATCGTTCAAAAGTGAAAGAATTTGTTATGTTTCTATTCAAAATATTAAAATAAAAAAAATATCATCAACTATAAACAATATAAACTATATTTTATTGTGTTGGAAGCTAATTTTTGAATTATAGAGATATATATGGCAAGCCACTTTGCTATTTATTCTTTCTTCAAGATATCTCATCAACTTTAAAAGATATCTTATATAGTTTATAAGATATCTCATATAATTTATCAGATATCTTATATAATTGTCTTTATAAGATATCTCATAAACTATATAAGATGTCTTATAAACTATATCTTATATCTTATAAATTATATAAGATATCTTATATAAAAATTGTTTATAATATATCTCATATACTTTATAAGATATCTTATAAACTTTAGAAGATATCTTATAAACTTTAGAAGATATCTTTTATAACATTAAAGATATCTTATATAACATTAAAGATATCTCATATAACATTAAAGATAGCTGATATAATATATGAGATATCTTATAAAAATGAAATTATATAAGATATCTTATATATTAAAGGAGATATCTTATATATTATAGGAGATATCTTAAAATTCGAATAAATAGTAAAACAGCTTGCCATAGATATAACCATTGTCTTTAAGGTATTTCTTTGTTTCATTCAGTGCTTTTAGAATGTAGTAAAAAATATTAATCAGATTGTATATCCCAGCTATTAAAGTTATTATCAAATATTTCAATGACTATTTTCACAATTGAAATCCATTTGAGAAAATCTAGAGTTTTTTAAATAATTTTATTTTTTTATGAAATTTGAAATGTTCTCAATGATTTCATGAAATTTGAAATGTTCTCAAGAACAGAAAAATGTCCATGACATGATAAATAGGATATCATGCTTAATACCTATGTGTGTTCCCCTGCCAACAGTGAAGGTCATCCCTCGTCCCTCTATTTCACTGTCCGTCTTTACAATTACATATGCAAGAGAATAATCTGGGGATTTATGCTGAAAATAAATAAAATTTTGGTAGTTCACCATTATATCAGTTCATGTAGGTTGTGAAGGTAAAAACAGCAAACACACATGGTTTCAATACTACTGTATCATAAATTTATACATGTCTCCTTAAAATTTTGGTGAACTCCTTTTGTTAAATCTATAATTACACTACATTTATTTCAAGTTTTAATTTATGAATGCAAATTTTGCAGTGGTTAAATCTTATTCAATTATTATGCAAATAAGACTAAATACTTCTTTCTTAAACAAATCTTAGAAGTATCTCCTTAATCATAGATGTGTAAATAATAATAACAGTCTTCTTATATTTGGGATGGGTCCTGATCCCGAAATCCTGGGCTTAAAAAAATGAAATCCTGAGGTCCCAAATTTAAATAAATTTAAATCCCGAAATTAAAAAAAAAAAGAATTCCAGGTTCCAAAAAGGGTCAATACCGAAATTCCAAGCTTAAAAACATGAAATTCCGGAGTCCTGATAAAGGTCCTATCCCCCCTCATAACTGGATATATTGGATGGCAGTAATTTACCAACTTACTTCCTATTGCTTTCAAGACAAATGATATAATAGAAGTAAACACATTTGATGTATGTATGGTTTTTTCTTTTAATTTGGGTCTAACAAATTATACATACATGTAAAGACAAACATCAATGCCCATGCTCATTTCACAAATATTATTAAATGTTTATAAATTTGTTTCAGTATCAATGATATACTGAAATCCACTTCCACCTTTAATGCACTCAGTAGAGGTTTAGGTGCATCTATTTGAGAGCTGATTTATGTTGACTTGGCACTGACCTATTTTCCTTCAGATCCAGTTGAAGAACATGACAACTCTGACAATTTAAAGACATTCCAGACTAATTTGAAAGCTTGTCACTTTAAAAACAATCTGGACAGTTTTGAAGGACTTCACCTCAAAATTTACTCTGAGTGCAGACAAACCTGTGCATCTGGAAAAGTTTTAAGGCATAGCATGCCCTAGATAACTAGATTTCAAATTCATTGTAGGATGCAGAAAGTTCATAACTTAACTGGATTTTGCAGTGCGCTTTTTTTTTGTCCCTGCAGAAGATGATAAAATTAACAAACAGTTGAGTTTTGCTTGATATGGTCCACTCCGGTACATAGTTTAAATCACCAATTATTGTCAGGTATCTATTGTCC
Organism: Mytilus edulis; assembly: GCF_963676685.1. NCBI lineage: Eukaryota > Metazoa > Mollusca > Bivalvia > Mytilida > Mytilidae > Mytilus > Mytilus edulis. The sequence goes on along the minus strand of NC_092344.1, from coordinate 109,213,567 downwards.
ATCAATTGTCCACGTCAAACAAAACAGCTCACTTCAATAATTACCTATGGGGACGATCTCTTTCCCAACTTAGTTTGTTTTGGTACCTTCTGGAGGAATGAAAAAAAGTGCACTTCAAAATCCTGTTAAGGTTTATGTACCCTTCTGTAGCCATTTTTGTACGAACTTTTAAAACTTCAATTGTATCAAAACTACAGATATAATGAATAATAGAGATAGGCCATTTTGTAAATATTCCAAGGGGAAACTTGATGCAAAGCATTATTTTTTAATGTTTCATTGCATTTAATAGAAAAAGAGGACTTTGTGGCAAATAAATCAAGATTTTTATAGAAAATCCACAGCCTTTATCCTTGTACTCTCATATTTGGCAATTTGATGACTGATAGATATAGGATTATTGCATGCAGTGCTAGCATTGATTTCCTTTAAACAAGTTTATAAATGTAGTTATTGGTTAAGACAAGTATAAATATGGCCAAAATCAAGTACACCTTTTAGGATGCGCTCGACTTTAGTGACTCAGCACGAGGTGTTTTGGAATTTACAGGTTACTTAGAACTTTTTGTAAAAAAAAACCACTAGCACATCATAGAAAATCAAGTGAGTGATTTATGTTTCAAATTTTATAACAAAAATCTCTGTATTAAAGGCTGTGGATTTTTTATAAAAATCTTGATTTATTTGCCACAAAGTCCTCTTTTTCTATCAAATGCAATGAAACAGTAAAAAATAATGCTTTGCATCAAGTTTCCCCTTGGAACATGTACTAAATGGCCTATCTCTATTATTTATTATATCTTTAGTTTTGATACAATTGAGGTTTGAAAAATTCGTACAAAAATGGCTACAGAAGGGTACATAAACCTTAAGTTTTTATTTTTATAAAACATAAAACATATTTGTATAAGCTACTCTGATTTTAACTATAGATGCAAAATAGATTATAAAAGATGTCATCACTAAATTACCATTGCATCAGATCCATCTTTCTCTAACGAAGTTGGAAATCGAATGTCTTTTACAATTAAATCAGTTATCTTAGTGGGAAGACCCATTGTTACAACCAGCACATAGACTTTTCAACCAAAATTAAAAGGGGGTGTGTCAGAAAAGGTAAAATCCCGAAACATCAGAGAGATTCCGAGTACAACTATTGTTTCCGTTACGAAAAAGCATGGCGGGGGATAAAGCCGTTTTAAATTTTCTTGACGTTTCTGAACAAGAATCTATCCCCTTGTCGATTAAAACAAAGTTAGAAGAGGTGTACAACAAATATCAAGACGAAAATGATGACCTGAAAGTAAAATATGAGAGACTGAGAGTAAACTCTGGTACATAAATAAGATTTTCTACATAAAAATATTGACTCGGAATGATTTCTTATGTCGCAGATTATTTGTTTAATCTGTATCTTTTATCTTTCTTTTGAAATAACCACAATGGCATTTCCCAGCTCCTTCTGTTCTCTACCATATTGATCATAATAAAAAATCCTAGTAGCCAACACATTTTGTCGACAAGTAATATAAACAAATCTAGTTTGTTAGGATAGGGCCAGCGGAGTTTTAGTCCGAGTTTACTATGACGTCCTTTATTTGCGCATATTTAGACAGTTTTCACAGTGACCCATCTATTCTGGCACATAGGGGTAAAATGTAGATTTTGGCTGATACATTTAACTCTGAAACCAAAGCATTTACTGCATATGCAACTATTCCAGTCATAATTAGGTTCGATAACTCTGTATGTGACTGGTTTAATTAGGATTTTGTAAAATGTACTGGTTACGTTACCCATGTAATGATTTCAAGAAATATATATTTCACCTTTGTTACCATCCATCCGTGGTTTCCTTTTGTTAATATTAAATATTATCATAAAATAATTTCATAAACAATCGTATAATATTAATATATATATTAGGTCTTGTCAAAACTTACATCGTGATTAGGCCACGTTGCCATGTTTATTTTCTTTGATCACAATGACTTAATTAATTAATATTTCCACAATCTAGCTTTATCCTTAATTATCATACGAGTTACAATGACGTATCATATTTAATTGCAATACAAACAGTTACATCTTATTGAATTATTTGCATTTAGAAAATAAGTGTCTACGTTTGAAAATTATTTGGTCGCCATTCTGTTATATATAACTTCGAAATTTTATCATAACAAATAGCATGTATCCAATTTAACAGAAAGAAAGAATGTTTAATTCTATGCTGCATTTAAGGTAAGACAATTTTTCGATTTTCATGGTCATGATGGTACAAATCTTCAAAAATATATATTCCCATGTCGCCCAAGCTATCAATGTACATGTAAACTGCTAACTCTTCATTTTGAGTGTGAGAGACTGTTTCTAATAAATATATTGAAAATCATGTGAAAAAAGAAATTTCTTAAGTACAAAAAGACACAGTTTGATAAGTATTTGAAATATTACTTTTTGATTTATAACTAAATGAATACTGGCATGTCGTGTCGTTGTGAACCTCCAACAGTGGCCGCCATTTTGAAAATATTGCTGAAGACTGCCAAAATATGAACTTTTCAACCAAATTTTGACGCATAAAGTTTAATACCTGAACTGATATGGTTTGTGGTTTCATTTAAATGAATATTTTGTCAATCTTTTTAGGGGTTGGGAGGATATAAGTAACAATAAATAAGTTGAGAAAATTTATTTTACAAAAGGTCCCATTGCAATTTCATCAAGTTTTAACGAAGATGTCAACGGAGGCTGTGTGGCTATGTCATCTCAATTTTTAACCGGATTTTTGTGACAAAAATGTCGGTTATTGATTTGGGGATGTACGGCGGGCGGTCGGGCGGGTGGTCGGTCGGGCGGGCGGTCGGGCGGGCGGGAATCAAATGTTGTCCGTGCATTAACTCATGAACCGTTCAACCAAAGCTTTTAAAATTTTAATATGTTGTTACTGACAACTAAATGAAGGTCAAGTTCAATAATGGCGATTTTTGGGATACGATTGCTTTTAAGCAATCTGTAGACTTCTACCGTTGACTCGGGGGCTCATTCCCTCACGTCAACCGTTTTATTCTAAACATTTAGCAACATCTCAGATTCTTATGATTGTCTTGCTTTAAAAGGTAAAAACAAGCAAAAGGATTGAACATAAACAACTTTCCTGTAATGTTCTTCTCATAATCTTCATGTTTGATTTTTCCGTTGACTTATATGCGTGTTTTTAACAACACGGAAAATCAGAATTAAGCAGTATTTATATTTAGTGTTTTTATAAATTTAGAAACACGTCAGAGGGAATTCCCCAGTTTTGATAAATGCGAGAGTTCTTTGAATTTCGATAATTCTATTTCTGTCATATAAGAACTGAAGTGGAGTTTTCTATATTTTACCGTTATGAAACTGATACTGTACTCTCATATAGAAATTGAGACTCATTCGTCTTATCATAAATTAAATAAACGTTCTTGTTCCAAATCGCAAATCGCGGGTTTGTTTATGTATTAATGCGCATGCGTATAGTTTTCTTGATTTCAAGGGGTATCAGATTGAGTGGTTGTTCTGGATTCCCCGCTTACTAATTAATTTGAAACTCATTCTATGTCTTCTATCTCTGCCTGCTACTGAGGGTTTAATATTGTTGTTGCATAATTTAAAATCATATGCATCATTTAAATTAAAATCAATGAAGTTTTACTTATAACACCCCTTTAGCCGAAATGGAGTCTTCCATATTATCGTTTCGAGTTGTCTCCCTTTCAGAAGTATTTCCCGTCAAAATCGTCTCAATTTAAACAGAGGAGTGTACGGAAGGATTCATGCCCACTGACCAAAAGGAAATTAATAATTAAAGAGTTAGAAATGGGGTTCCTCCTAGAATTAACGGTGATAAGATACGAAGTAATAGTCCGAGATTACTGGGTACAAGTCAAATCGGCACCTGGTCAAATTGGCACCCATAGAAAAAAGTCAAATCGGCACCTATTTAAAAGTCAATTCGGCATCCAATAATATTTGATATAATATATGGGACTGGGAAATGGGGTTCCTCATAGAATTAACGGTGATAAGATACGAAGTGAAAAGTCCCGAGATTACTGGGTACAAGTCAAATCGGCACCCATAGAAAAAGTCAAATCGGCACCTGGTTAAATCGGCATCTAGTCAAATCGGCACCTATTTAAAATTCAATTCGGCATCCAATAATACTTGATATAATATATGGGACTGGGACTATTTAAGTTTGTAATTTAAGTATACTAGCATAAAAGTCCCCCATGGTCCCAGCTTGTCTGGCAAATCAGCCGTTGGACATCAGAGTAATCTCGAACTATGAAGTGAAATACCTTCTCTCTCTCTCAGTGACTGCTGTGGAAAGTAAACTTGGAATTGATAGCACACAAATAAAACACAATAAGTACATTGCTCCTACACTTGTATCCGGGATTAGCTATTTTTAAAGTTGAGTGACTATTCAGATTTATATTACCTTTGCATGTGCAGTTGAATTAGTTTTGAAAATAATACTATCCAGCTGTACCAGGCCTTGCGGTCATAAAACTTTCGAGTCATTTTTTTTGTACTCATACTAAAAAGTCAACCAATGAAATTGCTTGATTTCTTGTTTCGAGCATGATTTTTGTGCTCCAAGCACTGAGCAAAGTTTTACGCCTTCAAGGCCATAGTCCAAATAATTATGACGTCTTGGAAGGCTATCATATTTTTTTTTCTTTGACGCCTTACTTCGACGTCGAAATAAAGCGTCAAAGAAAAAAAATATAATAGCCTTTCAAGACGTCATAATTATTTGGACTATGAAGGCCAGGGCTGCCAAAAATGCGTGAGACTCACGCATGTTCATGCTTTTTTGCAGCAGTATCCTTGGATCAATTTTTTCCTCTTTTTGGCCAAATCTCACGAATTTGCTTAATGAAAAGTTGGCAGAACTGCTATATATGTGTCAATGAAAACTATATGGCAATCGTATCCCTCAGAGCATTCTGCTCTTTGATGACTTTTACCGTTCAGGAGTTATGTTTCTTGAAAGATTGAAAAATGGAGTTTACAGTCGTGTCCGTGCATTTACGCATGAACTGTTCTACCTAAGCTTCCCAGATTTTAATATGTTGTTACTGATGACAAAATGGAGGTCAAATTCAATAATTATGGCGATTTTGACTTTTACCGTTCAGGAGTTATGGTTCTTGAAAGATTGAAAAATGGAGTTTCCAGTCGTGTCCGTGCATTTATGCATGAACTGTTCTACCTAAGCTTCCCAAATTTTAATATGTTGTTACTGATGATAAAATGGAGGTCAAGTTCAATAATGACGATTTTGACTTTTACCGTTCAGGAGTTATGGTTCTTGAAAGATTGAAAAATGGTGTTTCCAGTCGTGTCTGTGCATTTTCTCATGAACCATTCAACCAAAGCTTTTGAAATTTTTATATGTTGTTACTGATGGCAAATTAAAAGTCAAGTTCAATTATGACGATTTTGACTTTTACTGTTCAGGAGTTATGGTTCTTGAAAGATTGTGAAATGGCGTTTCCATTCACGTTGTTGCATTTACTCATGAACCATTCAATCTAAGCTTTTCAAATTTTAAGATGTTGATACTGATGACAAAATGGAGGTCAAATTTGATATTGACGATTTTCACTTTCACCATTCATCAGTAATGGTTCTTGTGATATTGCCAGGACACAAATAAATATTAATAAATCCGGTTTGCTGTCGTTGTGACAGCCTCTTGTCAAACTTATTTCGAAGAACGAAATCACATTTCTGAACTGAAACTTAAAATATATTTAATTGTAAAAATTTATTAACTGTAAAATGCGGGGTAGGGAGGGAAAATATACATTATAACAAAAAAGTTATGACCATTTATCTAAATACCCCGTTCACTTTCATTGAAAATCAATTGGCCATTAATGATATACAACTTAAGTGTAAAAGTTACATGATGACCGAGATAGTTGGATATGGATTTAGAGAAAATCTGACAAGGGGTTAAATTGCAAAGTAAGATCTACAAATAAGTCAATGTGACCAAATTCGTCCGTTGACCCCTGAAGGAGTTATTGCCCTTTATAGTCAATTTTTAACAACTTTCATTAATTTATTAAATTTTTGTAAATTTTTTACCATATATTTTCCTCTGTAACTAAATGGCAAAGTGTATTATAGATAGAGAAAATTGTAAGTAGCAAGACCAGGGCTCACACTACTTCAGAATTATAGGGAGAAGTGACTTCTCTTTTTGAAACTGATAGGGAGAAGTGGTGAGATTTGAAAGAGAAGTGCTCATTCGCGCGGGTGCGCTACAATGTTTGGATTTTACAATAGTATAAAGGGCCATATGTAAATAATGTTCTTTTTATGTTGTTCAATTCATATGAGTAAAAAATTACAATTAAAGTAACATTTGAAATTAAAAGGTTCTTGTGAGAAACTACCAACTAAATATCTAGCACTAAAAAAAAAAATTTTATTTAAAAAAATGTAAAGAAATTATATCAATTACAATTTAATTAAAAATTATCTTGTGTATGAAATTCAGTGTTTCTCATAAAAAAAATATAAAAGTTATTAAGCTGGGCCATAATATATTGATATTAGTATAATAGTCTCAGAGTTAAGCAACTTTAATCAATAGTTTAAAACATTCATAAAAAATATAGGGAATTATATACACCAATCAATTAGATGTAACCAGGGTTTCCGCTGGCGGTCGCCATTTTCGCAATTTGCGAAAAAATAATAATTGTGGCGATAAAAATTCGTCATTTGCGAAAGAATTTGGCGAAAGAAATATATAAACCGATTTATTTTCCTCCATCTTGTTTATTTACTTTTTTTCGAGTTTCTCGGACTTTACCCGATCAGACAATACTCGGAATTCACCTTGACCTCATTAAGATTTAGACAGAAAATCAATAATCAGCTGATTGCATTTTAAAGATATCGACAACAAAGGACTAATTAATAAAGGTGTTGATTGAATTGTTTCACAAAAGGATATGGTCAAATGGCTTCCGCTATAAATGTCACATACAGAATTTATTTACATCTTTGCGACGCACGTGTTTGAAGAATCTCTCCCTTTAAAGATAGTTTTGAAAAGAAAGCTGTTGTTGTGACGAAAATTGTTCAAAAGCAAGAAAAATATCCGATTTAAAACTTTAATCCTTTTATCCTTTGACTTTAATTAAGTCGTTTGAGTGACACATGCACGTGTTTCAAGCATAGTTGTACGTCTCAACTTTTTCATTTACGATAGTCAAGAAAAGAAAACTGCCGTTATGAAAAAATCTATCCAAAAGGCTGGGAACAACCCCTCGAATGAGAGTAACCCTTCAATGTAATGACTACACATGAAATGAGGGATCAATTTCATGTGATAAAAGCTTTTGTTTTGTTGTAAAAATTACTTCTTAGTACAAAAGGGCATAACAGGAAAAATATATTTATGTTACTTGGCGAAAAAAATAATAAAGTGGCGAAAAACATATTGTTTTGGCGAAAGAGGTGGCGAAAAAAATAATTGACCCAGGGGAAACCCTGGATGTAACCAAAAGTCTCTTAATGCGTGTGGGATGCGTAATTTTCCCCTTTGGGATCAATATTCTTCTGTCAGCTGTTCCATCCGTGCGTCCGTAGTAATTATTGTAAAAGTACGGATTTCGGTCATAGCTGGTCCTGTTCAGATCCGTAGTTTAGAAATTGGTCAATGGCGGACGAATGCAAGAAAATTTACAAAAATAAACGATGTTTGACAAGTTATTTGGAAAGGAACATGACGGTTTTAATGCAATAAATGGATTAAACATTTACTGGAGGCAACTTTTATTACGTTTAAATGAAGTAACAAACTTATTTTGCCGCCGAAATTTAGGTTGATGTACGTTTTCGAGTAACAAGCATCGGAACTTGCAAAAATGCACGAAGTGATAAAAAGTTTTTTTTTTATCAAATAACCTGAGACACACTGCGAAGACAATGCTTCAACCTCTTTTCTAAAGATAATGAATAGTTTATGTCTGAATTTCTTTAATTATCAGAAAAAAATTGATGTTTCATCAACTTGGTAAAAATTGAAAATGTCCGATGACGGAAGCGACTGAAAGCGACTTTCGTCAAGAACAGGGCGACTTGTTTTCGCTTTTGGGGGTCGGGGAAAGCGAAGTGACGGTCGGGAGGGCGACTTCTTCGCCCAAGTCGCCTGGTAGCGTGAGCCCTGAAGACTGTTCAGTAAAGTAAGATCTACAAACACATCACCATCACCAAAACAATCCATCTGTGTCCTTTGTTTAATATGCACATAGACCAAGAGCCTCTAGTTTGTTTAAGCCTCCTACTTCAAAAATTACTGAAAGCCCTGTACAATATTTTTATACTGTATTAAAAATGTATGTACCAACACAATAGGATATTTGGTCTTAAAGTTAGTTGCCCTGTTTGGCAAAGGCTAAACAAAAACTAATTTTTGAATATATAAATATATGCAATACGCTGGATTTTCTCAGTGTGTTGAAGACCCTTTGGAGGCCTTCTTCTGTTTTCTGGTATATGGACAAGTTGATGTCTCTTTGACACATTCCCCATTTCCATTCTCAATTTTAGATATATAACATATATAACCCATAAAAGATATTAAAATAACTCAATATTTATGTAGATAATGATTTCAGTCAAATATAAATCAAAGAGTGAATTATTCAATTGGAAAAAAGGGTATTATTTCATTGAATATTGCAAATGATGAAACAGAGAGGTTAAATGGGAGTGATTCTATTTTTTAAAACATTGTACAACAACAAAACAAGTTTGGTGTCCTCTAAAAGTTATCATTTAAGTTATGTGTACTTAGGGACCTAAAAAGAGCTAAATTGGAGTCATGGTCTCATTATTTATTTCAAAACTCAGAGTTTTTAGCATGTAGTTGTCTTTCTTGACTTATAAATGTGTGGTTTTTTTCTTCTGAAATTAAATAAAAATATGAGAGATTGCACACTGTATTGTGTATATAACTTTAAAAAAAATACTTGGTAATATACATATTGATTAAAAAGTTTGGAAATGGCATAATTAAAACTAAATGTTGACAAAGTGTATGATTTATTTTGTCTTGAATTTGTAAGTTTATTCATGTAGGAAATGTACATATCTTCATTTGACATACTTTGCCATTGCAGAACAGCAGTATTTTGATGTAGAAAAACAACTAGTTAGCAGTAATAATAAACTAGAATCAGAAACTTCTACAAATGCAGAGCTTAAGGACACATTGGCACAGCTGGGTAAGTACAGTAACAAAACAAAAAAAATAATATAAGGATTCACAAGGGTTTTCTTTTTTATAAATTAAATGGTTAAATCAATAGAACACTTTTGATTTTGTCCATCACCGGAAAAAACTCTTCAATTATGACGCCTTTGTGACGTCATTTACCAGATAGGGGGATCACCTGTATCCCTGCACTATTAACGTTCATCAAGCGTCTTAGTGATCGTTATTGTGCAGGATAAACTAGAAATAATGTTTGTTCTGTAGGAACTTAATCACAATCCCTTAATGACAGCTGTGCTGAAAGACAACTTTGAGAATGCAAAAAATTTGTGCAATATAGCTTTATAGTTTCCAACAACTCGCTCAACATTGAAACGGAAGAGACAATGCCCCTAAACGCAGGAATGATGTTTCACTAAAACTAGAGTTTTTGATGGAAATGCATCAAGCTCGAAAGTTGACTATTCAATATGCAGTTATGGTAAAAAATATGTTTTGGTCTGTATTTGAACAGTAAAGTGAAACTATTATATCATACAAACATAAAGATTGCTTGGAGTTTGAGAAACTATTTATTCTAGGAAAATGCCAAATATATACATGTTCACTTAATTTGATAGCTATTAAACATCAAGTTGGTTTTAACATAATATGTGCAGATCAGCAGTAATATTCTTGCAATGTAAGATGGTTATCACAAATATGTCAAGATTATAAGAATTCAATTTATTATGTATGAAGTAAATTATGAATCCTTTAAGTTGATAATAATTTTGAGGTTTAATTATGGCAACAGAACAAGCCACTATAACACCAGAAAAGATCTTGAACATTCTATAATGTGTGAATGTCTGAATATAAATGTATAATGACAAGTAATATTTGATTTTGTACATTTCTTATACTCATATCAAAACATTCATGTCATAAATATAATTGTACCTCTAGGTTATCATTTCTTATTGAAACAATTGTTTTGTGTGCTGAAATATTCAATTTGTAAAAATATACATGATATAATATTTATAAAACATGCTTTCATGTACTGTTAAACCACTGTCCCAGTTTAGGTGGAGGGTTGAAATCCCACTAACCTGTGTAACCATGCCACATTCTGTAAACATTTGCCTGTCCCAAGTCAGGAGCCTGTAATTCAGTGGTTGTCATTTGTAAATTATGCTGTTAGTTTTCTCGTTTGAATTGTTTTAAATTGTCATTTCAGGGCCTTTTATCGCTTACTATGCAGTATGGGCTTTGTTCATTGTTGAAGGGCCGTATGGTGACCTATAGTTGTTAATTTTTGTGTCAAGTGATCTCTTGTGGAGAGTTGTCTAATTGGCCTTCATACCACATCTTTTTTATATTTCATGTATATAATACAATACATTATAATGAAATTGAATTGAATGTGATGATATGAATTGTTGTACATAGTAAATGCACCATATGATGTTTTACAAAGAAACCAACTAAAAAAATGTATGTACATGTCAATTCTTTACACAGAGCAAAAATATAAAGAAGTATCAGAGAAATTCACAGAGCTTGGAGATACACAAGAAGGAAGTCTCACATCACAGGTAAATATGCTGATGGCCAAAAACTCAGATATTTGAGATCCAGATCTATATTATGGTTTTGTTTTAACTTGATTTTAAAAATATTTTATATGTAAAAAAAAAAGGTTTTTAGAAAAGATTTCTCAAAATAGTATTCCATGCTTACAATATTCATGATATTGATCAGAATTACCACAAGTACTTTTGTGTATATTTTTCGAGGCATTTTTTAATTCATAAGCTTTCTTTGAAACGCTGATAGCATATAATCAAAACAATATTTTCTGACATAAAGAAGAAAAGAAATTTGTCATGTGTTATGCATATGTTTCTATTTTAATTAGTTGCAACTTACAAGATCCAATGAACAGCTTGAAGCAGAGAAAAGAGATCTTACTGTGTTATTAGAGAAAAAGAATAAAGAATTAGACCGATTAAATGGTATATCAATTTACATTTATTAAAAAGCTATATTTATAAATTCTGACACCATTTCATGATAATAAGTTAATACTTTTTATGTCTTATTGTCTTATTGATGTTCCATATTTGGATACATTTATGATGTTGTGTCACTTGGAACAGCTTACCATATCAAATTAGTATTCGTATAATCCACAGTCATCTACAAAAAAATGATCTAGCACAAATTAGAAATAAAGCAATGTTTAAATATGTATTATAATGGTATTGTATAATATGAACAGTTGATTTTATCATTTTTTTGTAGATGAGTGGAAGGATTTCACAGAGAAGTTGTCGAAGGCTAACACAGCCAAATTTGAAGCACAAGCCAAGTTATCAGACATACAGAGTAGTATGGTTACCATAGAGGTAAAAATAGAGGTTTTATGACTCTAAAAAAAAATGCATGCGTCTAGACTTCATTATGTATTGATAGGAAAATTTATATAACATGGGTTTTTGAATTGAGCTACATGTACATGTAAGCTCATACTTATAATTATAAGTTGAAGTAAAATGTCTATGCTGAATTATCCTTTACCAAATATGTTTATCTTAGAGTTCCCCCAAAAATGTTTTAAATGATATTTAGGACATGCAGTTTAAAGCATTGTGGCACAATGTATTTTATAAAATGTTTTCTTTTTATTATTTTGCTAGTTTCAATCAAAAAGATTACAACAGGAGAATGAACAGATGAAAGGACAGATTGATTGGTTAAATAAGGAACTTGGTGAAAAAACAAAGGAATTAATGAATAACAGGAAAGAGCAGGTATTGAAATATGTGGCATACTTTTGTGCTTGGATTGTAACGCTTGTGTTTGGCCTGTAATTCATCAGCAGTTAAGTACATGTAGAAGTTTTTAAAATTGAATTTAGTTTAACAACAGTGAAGATTTTCAACATATAGACTTCTATATCTCTGAGTCATAAGAAACATAAACTCCTTTAAGGATTTATATTATCTTCAAAGTTTGAACCACTGGGCACTATATATTTGAATGAATTTTTGGATTTGATATATTGGTCAAGGATCTTTGATCTCTGCTATTATTGTATATTCACCTCTGACAATTAAACACTTATTCAAGAGTTTAGCATATGTTTTATTTTCATAGAAAATATTACCAATAATTTAGTTTAACTAAATGTCCTTTATTTCAGTCAAGTAAATTGATAGACATACAGACACAATTAGAGGAGAAGACAGAAGAATTAAGACAGTTAACATGTTCTATGGAAACTCTAAGGAAAACCAACAGTGATCAGGCTCAGAGGATAGATAAACTCATTCAGAAGTCCAAAGATGTGTGTGATTCGCAGATCCAAAGTGAGGAACAGTTTAGACAGGAGCTGGAGGCCAAGTCAAAACTGTCAGAACTTTACAGGGTAATTTTGATAAAATTACTTTGTGACAAAAATAAATTGTGTAACACCTAAAGAAATAACAAATATTAATACTAGGATTTTAATATTTGTACATGTAGTCATATAGCTAGACTAAAAAAATGATTTACATTGAATGTTTTCTCTTTTTCAGACTTCGGCAGAAGAAGCTGAAGAAAAAATAAAGGAATTAAGTAGAGCTGTAGATGAACTACAGAAATTACTGAGGGATTCTGCAAATGGTACGCTATAGTTCTTTATTTCCTCCATGATCAGTTTATAGGGTTTCAACTGTAGGTGTTGACTAAATAAACACTCCTGCACCTAGATCTTGATTATGATACCTCCGTAAAATCTCTATTTAAGATGCATATTGCATGAATTGACAAGAAACAATGCTATGCTAACTTTTGTATATAAATTTTCATAATGATCAATGGTATATCATAATGATCAATGGTACACAAAAAAATTATATGATAGAAAAAGTAATAAAAAAGATGAAAAATGAAAATATGAGTACTTGTGTTCATGAAGTTATACTAAAAAAGATATTTACACTGTTTTCAGTCTTCAGGGAATCATGGTAAAATGAAAATTTATGTCTTCTGAAGTTATTTACATTGTTCTAATTTCATTACTTGTCCCATTGTGTGCACTATGGTAGTGTTTAATCAAGGAGATCATTACACCATGTTTCTTATGTTTGATTAAATATACTAGACATTTTTAACCGGATTTTTGTGACAAAAATGTAGGTTATTGATTTGGGGATGTACGGCGGGCGGTCAGGCGGGTGCAACCAAATGTTGTCCGGGCATTTACTCATGAACAATTCAACCAAAGCTTTTAAAATTTTAATATGTTGTTACTGACAACATAATGAAGGTCAAGTTTAATAATGACGATTTTGACTTTTACTGTTCAGGAGTTATGGTTCTTGAAAGATTGAAAAATGGCATTTCCAGTCGTGTCTGTGCATTTACTCATGAACTGTTCAACCAAAGCTTTTCAAATTTTAATATGTTGTTACTGATGACAAAATGGAGGTCAAGTTCAATAATATCAATTTTGTCTTTGACCGTTCAGGAGTAATGGTTCTTGAAAGATCGGAAAATGGCGTTTCCATTAATGTTGTTGCATTTACTCATGAACCATTCAACCTAAGCTTTTCAAATTTTAATATGTTGATACTGATGACAAATTTGATATTGACGATTTTCATTTTCAAGGTTTATCAGTTATGGTTCTTGTGATATTGGCAGGACACAAATAAATGTTAATAAATCCGGTTTGCTGTCTTTGTGACAGCCTCTTGTATATTTTATTCTGTTTTTTCAGATCATACTAATATGGAAAAAGAAAAAGATAATGAGATTGAAAAACTTAATAAAGAAATAGAGGATCGAGGTAAATATAGCTTAATCTAAAAAGAAGAAAAGGAAGGACACTATTAAACTTTCATGCTGGTAGGAATTGTCTAAGTTTTAAAAATTATTTATAGGTTTGTAGATTTTTTTCTTTATCTCAACTGACCACTGGAAACTCATTTCAAATTTAATCATACAAGAATAATATCAGATTAGAACTGATGCCTATCTTAATCTAAGTATACCTTAATGTTTAACTTTTTTTAAATCTTACATTTACTGAGATTGTATTTTTAGAATGAATTTCATTATGTATAAAATTATGTATAATATCTACAATCTTATATAAGGAGATTTTGTTATTTTACAAGCATGGCTCCACTAAGGGCATGCACCTTTAAAATTACTACATCTAAAAGATTTAAATATTGAATTACATAGATTGATAACAATTTAAAACACACTGTTAAAGTTCTGACGAAACAATGTTCATGTATATGTAGAATTGAGCTAATGATATGATGATTCACTAGGCAAGTGTTGCTGAAATAAGTGTTGATAAATATGAATGACTGTATTAATTAAAAAAAGTATATAATAATAAATTAAAGATATTATATTGTCTACTAAAGAAGATTAGCATGACTGCAAACCTTCTTACCTCAACAGAAAGTTAGAAAGCATTATTGTGTCAAACAAATTTTTAGCCTTTTTTATAAGAATCACTCATTGTTCAAGGCTGTTTAGTGACCCATAGCCGTTAATTTCTGTGTCATTTGTTTTTTATTGAGAAGAGTTTGTCTCATTATCATTCATACCACATTTTCTTGTTTATATTGTCGTATTTATTTACCATGTAGAGAGTGGAATCAGGCTGTTAAAGCAAGAGTTGGTGAATGCTAATGACCTTATTGATGCAGCAAGGAAGAAAAGTAAGTATTACAGTGGAACAATCAGTTTTGTATATGTTTAATTTATAATGATGATTTTGATGTATTAGAATAGCTTAAAATGACGTAAAATATAGTTTTATCTATTTTAAGGAAAATGTAAGAAATATGTGAAATATAATACTATGATAGTCCTATTATTTTTCTTTTCCAATCTTTTCACTGCAATGCTTCAGTTATGATACTAAGTTTTAAAAATTTTAAAGATCAACTTGGATTTTTAACCGGATTTTTGTGACAAAAATGTCGGTTATTGATTTGGGGATGTACGGCGAGCGGCCGGTCGGGCGGGCGGCAATCAAATGTTGTCCGTGCATTAACTCATGAACCGTTCAACCAAAGCTTTTAAAATTTTAATATGTTGTTACTGACAACTAAATGAAGGTCAAGTTCAATAGTGGCGATTTGACTTTTACTGTTTAGGAGTTATGGTTCTTGAAAGATTGAAATATGGAGTTTCCAGTCGTGTCCGTGCATTTAATCATGAACTGTTCTACCTAAGCTTCCCAAATTTTAATATGTTGTTACTGATGACAAAATGGAGGTCAAGTTCAATAATGACGATTTTGACTTTTACCGTTCAGGAGTTATGGTTCTTGAAAGATTGAAAAATGGTGTTTCCAGTCGTGTCCGTGCATTTACGCATGAACTGTTCTACCAAAGCTTCCCAAATTTTATTATGTTGTTACTGATGACAAAATAGAGGTCAAGTTCAATAATGACGATTTTGACTTTTACCGTTCAGGAGTTATGGTTCTTGAAAGATTGAAAAATGGTGTTTCCAGTCGTGTCCGTGCATTTTCTCATGAACCATTCAACCAAAGCTTTTGAAATTTGTATATGTTATTACTGATGGCAAATTAGAGGTCAAGTTCAATAATGACAATTTTGACCTTTACCGTTCAGGAGTTATGGTTCTTCAAAGATTTTAAAATGGTGTTTCCATTCACGTTGTTGCATTTACTCATGAACCATTCAATCTAAGTTTTTCAAATTTTAAGATGTTGATACTGATGACAAAATGGAGGTCCAATTTGATATTGACGATTTTCACTTTCACCATTCATCAGTAATGGTTCTTGTGATATTGCCAGGACACAAATAAATATTAATAAATCCGGTTTGCTGTCATTGTGACAACCTCTTGTTATTATTTCTATGCAGTTATTGAACCATATTATTATTATTTTACCAGATGCCACAGACCAACAAGTGGACTCCATGTTTCCATCAGCGGCTGCCACTAGTAAATATTTAAAATCTGGCATGACATTAACACAGGTAAGATATAAGATGTGCACATAGCAGCTATTAGCTGATCTCATTACAATATAATTATGCATAAAGCTGGTACTTTACTCCTAAGATAAACATGTAGTGGCCTCCTTACAGGGTAGGATGAATATAATCACAAGAGGTATCTGTATAAGTGAAATATTTCTTGATAACACATGAGTTTTATTAGACTATTCTGTTTATCAGTGTTACATAACTTTACAGGGAGATAACTCTGTAAAAATCAGCTTATTGTTTGATTTTTTTATATATTTGTCAAAGGGTCAAAGTAAATATGTTGTCAAAATTTTATGAAAAATAAACAAGCCAAATTAATTTTAGTTAAGGTTTTTGGTACCACCTGAAATGGTTGTATTATTCATTTGTAATAATTTGATAAAAAGTAACTGCCTTCTTATGATGTTGACTTGGAAAAAAACCCCAATAGATTCTAATTACTGATCACACATTTCAATTTTTATGAATAAAATAGGCCTGAATGTGGATAAAGGTGTATCACACTTGCATAAACAAAAGTAGATACAGGATAAACATCATTGAGGTATAAATACAACCACAGGTGGTACAGGTTTTAACTGAAATAACACTCGTTCATCAATCTTGACAAGTAGTATATAAGTATTATACATTTTATATAACAGATATACAATGCATTTGTGAATGTATCTGACGAACTTATGTTAGAGAAAGAAGAAAACAAAAGACTGCAGCAATACTTGGATGATATACTTCATGTGAGTTATTCTTCTAAAGCTTTTTAAAATACAAGTGGTTGCTTTTTAGTAAGAATTTATTTCCACCCTATTCTTTAGTCTAGTTCTAGTGTTATAGTTATTAAATGATAGGTGCTCATTGGACAAGAATAAAATGTTAAAATACAGTTGAAGATATCCACATGGTTTTCAAAAATAAGTATAAACTCACATTGTACAGATAGTATGAAAAGGTTACATACAGGTGATTTTGAAAAAACACTTGAACAAGGAGTAAGATCCAACACTAAGTAAATACCAAAACATGAAACATAATGTCAAATGAATGTGCTGTTTCTGTCTTTGGAGGATCAATATTCACAGTTATAATATTTTTACAAGAATGACAAGTATGGTTATCTTTCTCAGTTGACATACCTTGATTTAGTACAAAGTTGACTTGTTTTATTAAGGATTCAATCAGTTCTTAGTGATACCATGTAAAACATTAGTGTCTGCGTAGTTATAAATTTTGAATTTGATGCTTATCTTTTGTACAGGAAATAGAAGAAAAGGCACCAGTCCTAAAGAAGCAGAAAGAGGATTATGTACAGGCTTTACAAAATATTGATCAGTTGACCAAACAGTTAGATAGTTCATTATTGGTATGTACAATATTGTACATTGTATTGACCATTTTAACATTTATATAGTTCAAAATGGTAAATACTCATTGGTCAGGTTCATTTATACATATCATCAATAGCCATGCTCAGCATTAAATCTTGATTGTTTAAGTGTAAAGAAGTGCTTACATAAGTAGGCTTTATTAAAGGGAGACATGCATTTGATTCCAAATAGGTTAATTAACGAGATTGAATTCAACATTTTGTTTTAAATTAAAAAAATAAATATTACATTATTCTGATGTTTTTTTGCAGGAAAATCAAAATTTGAGATCAGAGGCAGATGAGAGTATCAGAAAATTTAATCACATGCAGAGAGAAAATCACAAATATCAACAACAAATGTTAGATCTGTCACATCAGGTAGGCTGTGTACCATAAATCTTTGAAGGCTGTTTATAAAAACATTGTTTTCAGTCTTATGAAGAATTCTGTCATGGGATATAATTATTATACATCAAAATGATTGTTTGTAATAAATTCTTACTCCTCAATCAGTTGTGCCTGTTGAATTAGTGAATTATTAAACATTTATACATTATCAGGGCCCTGCCAAATCGTGAACACCCTATAGTAATCTGTCTGTCTGTCTGTCGGTAACAAATTGTGTCAGCTCTATATCTAGAGAACCATTATGATTTCAAAGTTTATACTTGACATGTATATTAACCAACACCAGAAGGTGTGTCAAAATTTATGAATAACTTCTAAGGTCAAAGGTCAAGGTCAAAAACTTGTTCAGTTGACAACTCCATGTCCTATAGTATCGATAGTGTCTGCTTTATTTCCCCAGAACAGTTATGATTTAATGTTCTCTGGTAAAGTTACAAATTCTTTACCACACGTTATTCACAGCAGGGCCCACAAAGATGACTCGCAACTCAATGATGTCTAGTTTTGTTAGTTTTAGTAAAATTTGACAGTTTATTTTGTCTGTTTATGATACAATGACGATATCATTTATTTACACCTAGGTTCAGTTCTTAGTGAAAGAGATAGAGGAAGTCAAAACTGGAAGAATTGTAAGGTCAGATGATGACAATGTATCATCATCAGAAATCAGTAGTTCATGTGAAGCA
Organism: Mytilus edulis; assembly: GCF_963676685.1. Taxonomy (NCBI): domain Eukaryota; kingdom Metazoa; phylum Mollusca; class Bivalvia; order Mytilida; family Mytilidae; genus Mytilus; species Mytilus edulis. The sequence continues at coordinate 109,194,790 of NC_092344.1, read as the reverse complement.
ATATCATCTAAACTTGTCACTTTTAGGTGAGTAAGAGAAATTGTCAGTTCATCAGAGACAATACTATCTACCTAGTTACATTTGGATCATTAGTAGAACATGTCAGTTCAGTATGCTATATTATTTGAAACTAGATACTAGATTAAATATCGCATCTTGTTATATTACATCAGTTAAAAGAATGTCAGTTCCTCCATGTTGTATCATCCAAATTTTTCACATGTAGGCCATTGATCATAGAATAACTAATTGAAGATTTCAAATATAGAAAAATATTTAACAACTGGCAGAACAACACATTAATTAATTCAATCTTTCATCAATTTGTATAGAGCTAGAGTTAATAGTCAGTATTTTTCAGTCCCAATATTTTTCCCTACTTGAATTTTTGGAAAATGACGCAGTCATTGTTCCATTACTGGCGACCTGAACTTCATTACATTTCTCTGCCTACCGCGCTTGGTTTCGTATTTACTATTTTCTATACAAACTGGAATCTGCTTGTGTTATCATTAATTATGCATGAGAGGTCATTGTGTAGTAATCAGCCAGGAACCAGTTTACAAACTAACTGGTTTCTGCTTGTATTCCACTACACTTGGACAAAGTGTTGTAGTTGGACGGGAACCAGTTTAAAATTTGTAAACTACAAAACGTAATCGGTTATTGTTCATTCCGTTTTGGTGTTTCATACCGACTTTTATGGTTTAAATAAGCTTAAGACCCTTCAAACATTAATGTGATAGGTATATTAAAGACTGTTTTACAAAAGGATGGAACTGTTTTGCTTTCAAAGTCGTACTATAGTGATATCTGTTATGTACGGATTTCCACTCTCACCGGTTAATTTCTTTTTTTACACGTGCTTTTGAAACTTCCTGTTTAAACATCGCAAGTTTTAAAATTGTTTTTTGAGTGAATTTAACTTATTTTAACAATCATGAAGCGTTCCAGAATCATTTTCAAGCAGTTTCGTCTTCTCTTTGATGATGGAAAATAGGTTTTTCTCAAGAAAATACCGCAAACGATCGCAGAGGAATTGAAACGTACAAGTCAAGTCGGCACCTGGTTAAATTGGCATCTAGTCAAATCGGCACCAATTTGACGTCAATTCGGCATCCAATAATATTTGTTATAATATTTTCTATTCAATTAATTAATAACTGTTTCCAAGTACATAGTGAATATGTTGTTGTGTATTTAGGTAAACAACGAAACCAAAGTGAAATTATGTTGTTGTGTATAAAGGTAAACAACGAAGCCCTTACCCAAGCTGTTGTTTTAACAATTAGACAATTATTAAAAAAATAAAGTAAAGTTTAAAAAGCATTAAACAAACAATCCTGTAAAATGCTCAACTGGTTTAAATAATGCATAAAAATATCCAATATCTCATGTATTAGTCCAAATAATTATGACGTCTGGCAAGGCTATTTTATTTTTTTTCTGTGACGTCTTCCTACGAAGTTCGTAGGAAGGCTTTCGTAGGAAGGCGTCCCAGAAAAAAATTAACATAGCCTTGCGGTCATAGAAAGGTGTCCCAGAATAAAATTTAAAAAGCCTTGCCAGACGTAATAATTATTTTGACTACTCATATATATATCATTAAAAATACACCAAAAATGTTGAGAAAAATAAATATATACAAAATGTACAATGAACACCCAAAAATGTGAAAGTTAGTATTTAACTCTTTTTGCTTAAATACTGAAAAAAATTCTGGCAACCCCTTACTTATTTTTACTCTTTTTGCTTAAAATACTGTTAAAATATATATTTAACATGGGTGACGAATTGACTATATCAGGTGTCGATTTAACCAGGTGCTGATTTGTCCAGGTGCCAATTTAACCAGGTGCCGGTTTGACTAGAATTCTTTGACAAATGTTTGAAATTACCTGAGTTTCATTAGACCTTTGATAACAGTAACAAAAAGATTATTTACTTAATATTTTGTGGTATCAGGTCTGCTCGCGCCTAATACACTTTCGCACCTTGCAGGTTCGCACCTCGCACGTTTGCACCCAAGGTCCGTTCGCACTCTACTGATTCGCGCTCAATTTTAATTCAAATTCAAGTTGAATAATTGGAAAATCATGATTGTTGTTTTAAATTGCTTTGGTGTAAATACTTAATGTATTTATAGCTTGGTATGAGTAAAACATTGAAGATTTTAAAGGAAAAACACAAAAGATAATTGTTTTTAACAGCTTGGTCCCTTTGATCTGAAACAACGAAACAATAAAATATAGGAACCAAAATATAGCAATCCACTATTATAACCAAAACATGATAAAATCTATTCAACACACAGAAAAAAACATAGTCAGAATCTCACTTCATTTTGAAAGAAGTCAATGAAACAAAGTTATAGCAATACACTAACCAAAACATGATTAAGAGTTATTCAACACAAAATAAAACGTTGACAAAATACCACTTTAATTAGAAAGGATTATTATTATTTTTAACAATACGCTATCCAAAACATGATTAAGATTTATTCAACACAAATAAAAATGCTGTCTCACTTTATTTTGAGACAATGACAACAATTATACTTATAAGAAAACTCTTGCTTACAGAGTTATTAAACACAAAACCAATTAAGATTGGGTGCGAACATTTAGGGTGTGAAAGTGAAAGGGGGCGAACATGAGTGGGCGCGAACGGACCCGGATTCAGACTATGTACCAGTGAGAAATATACAAGCCTTTCTACGGTATTTATTTGTACAATTCAGGTAGTCTTGACCTATTCATTTGTCTTAAAAAAACAGCCAGTTGTCACCTTCACTTCACACACACACATATATACAAATATCAATTATATGCTTACGAGACATGTTGCATTGTTAAACTAATTACGGTATGTGAAAATCAAGACTTGCATAAAAACTATCCCAATATTAGAGACAGTGGCGTCATTTTTCTTCAGAGCTTTCAGCTCTTTGATTATACCCCACCTATGATAGTAGAGGGGCATTATGTTTTCTGGTCTGTGCCTCCGTTCGTCTGTACGTCCGTTCGCTTCAGGTTAAAGTTTTTGGTCAAGGTAGTTTTTGAAGAATTTTAAGTCCAATCAACTTGAAACTTAGCACACATGTTTCCCATGATATGATCTTTCTAATTTTAAAGCCAAATTATAGTTTTGACCCCAATTTCATGGTCCACTGAACAAAGAAAATGATAGTGCGAAGTTCAGGTTAATGTTTTTGGTCAAGGTAGTTTTTGATGAAGTTAAAGTTACATCAACTTGAAACTTAGTACATATGTTCCCTATGATATGATCTTTCTAATTTTAATTCCAAATTAAAGTTTTGACACCAATTTCACGGTCCACTGAACATAGAAAATGATAGTGCGAGTGGGGCATCCGTGTACTATGGACACATTCTTGTTTCTATTAGTTATACCTTCATTGACCATGGGCTGTTTAATGGAAATAAAGTTAAAAAAAAAACAAGAATCATATTTTTCTACACATACCCAATATTTGTTTTGATGCAGCTTCAATGTGTTAACAACAAACACTGTTGTAGGATGTCAGAGGAGTGGAAATATGTGTTTTTTTTTAATTAACTGGAATAACACTGTTTCATTACAACCAATGTAATAAAATAATCAATTCAACACATTTCAATTTTTTTCACTTAGGAGATCGTTTAATCATGCAGGGCTATAAAACTGTAGTTATGTTTTAATTTACTTCAAAGATGTGTTACCCTCTCTCTTTCTGACATCATGCATTTCAGCTATAATAGCTTATTTAGCAGAAAAATTGAGATTTTGTTTATTTGAATAAATGTACCACTATGACAGTAATATGAATTTTATAATAAATGAATATTATATTTATAAAATTTCAATATGTTTGTATACATGTCCACAGGGACATTGAAGATCTACAGAGACAGAATCAAAGACTTATAGCTGTGATACGAGAACTGAGTGAGAAGAAAGAAGAAGAAGAAAAACTAGCCACAGAATCAAAGTAAATTATCTGTTGTACTATGTTTTACACAGTTTATTAATTGATGGCTGTTATATGTTTTGTTTTTATTAAAGAGAGTATGGGAAAAGTTTTATTGAAATATTTCACAAGGAATTTTCTAAATTTCAAATATTTGGCAGAATACAAATGATTTAATCTTATTTTTTTGCATTTACATGGGGATAATTTCAAAAAGAATAAGATTTAAATTGTACAGATAGGTTCATGTTTTTTATATATCAGTTTCTAGAAATATCTTATTTTTTACAATTCCAGAACAAAGGAACTAAAAGATCAACTTTATATTGCACACAATGAATTGAAAGAGCTAAAGATGGCTAGAGATAGACAGCAAGAGATGGTAATTCATTATTATCAAATGTATTTTTAGAAATGATGTGTTAAAATTTTATATTATACTTTACGTTAAAATGCCATATTTTGATTGGCTGATACAAGGGTGTTAATTTACTCTATCACATAGCTGAGAGGGTGACAATTTTTTTGAATGTTACCCTCTCGTCTAGACCAAGCAAAACCGATAGTTTAAAGGACAATGCATTGACTTTATATCAAGTAATTAAATACAGTGCTAAAACTCTACGTTTTGGCTCAGATTTTATTATTGGACTGTCAAAATAAAAAAATAAAACATCTTGAATAACTTTTGTTATTTTTTTCTAACACCCGTAATGTTGCTATGTACGTGACGTCATAGAAAATACTTTTCAAATAAAATTAATCTGTAAAAGACTATAATGAAAGGACATTCAGTATAATAAATTAAATAACACATAGCTGGGAGTGCGATAGAGCAGATTGGTACCCCTCGAAAAAGCATTGTCAACCTTGGCTTCGCCGCAGTGGACAATGATTTCTTGGGGTAACAATCTGCTCTATCACCCTCTCAGCTATGTGTTATTTATATAATGAAACATAGTTAAGATAGATATATATAGGGAAAGCTCACTAAATAACTACAGACAGCATTAATACATATAGTTTTGTGTGTACTCAATAATATTTTAAGGTCTCAGTAATGGATTGGAAAAGGCAATACACAATAGCAAAGTCTATTATGCCCATTACATAAAATACATGTATAGTTCTATATGTTCTGATTGCTAATTTTAGGTCTTGATATAAAATTAAACAACAAGACACAAAACAACAAAATAAATATGACTATTATTGATATGCTAAAGATTTTGTTATTGTTATTTGTTATTATCAATTTAAAATGTAAATTTCTCATCTTATTTTTTTATAGGTTGAAGCTATTGTTAATCAGAGAGATATGTACAAAGTTCTAGCACAAGAGAGTGCAGTGAGTTTTAACTAATCCTTTATTATGGGGTTTTTCTGTACATTATTGTAGTTTACAAGATTCAAATATGATTTTGTTTCTTTTATATTGAACACTTTCCATAAAGTTTTCTTAATATAAAAAAAAAAATAAAAAAATCCTGAGTCCATGAACATTGGCTTGGTTCTTGTTGGGTCAAGGTTTAAGATAATTTTATTTGAAGAAGATCCATGTTAATCTTTGATGGAAACATTAACTGCTTATTTAGATATTTGTTGAAATTATAATCACACACAATGTGTACAAATTTAAAATTGGAATGTTATTATAGGAACAGTGCCATCCTTTTTTATGACCACCCCTATGAAATATTATTATAGGGGACATTACCACATTCCTTCATGACCACACCAAAGCCCAGTAGAAGTGTCAGTGCTAATCTTCAGAGTCCGGTAACATCAATGAGGAGTCCAGGTCTAGATAAAACTATGGAAGAAACCAAGGTTGCATTGAAACAGATGACTGAAGATTTCAGTACTTACAAGAAAGAGAGAAGTGAAAATGAAAGGTACATTACACAATCTAGAGGTTACAGTGTCAAATGAAATTCTTTAGTTTGTGAAAAGAAAAAAAAATTCCTTCATTATATCTAAGCAATTATAGAAACTGACAAATTACAATTCATGTTCATTTTACTTGATACAAATTTAATAAGATATCTTTATTTATTCCAGAATGTTAAATGAGCAGATAGATAAAACAAGACAGAATCAAGCTGACACTAGAGTACAGAATGCTAAATTAGCATCGCAGGTACTGACATAGAAAGTTAAATATCAACTATTATTCGTAAGGCTTTCTTGGATAACCATATGTTCCTTCTCTTCTTAAAAGTATTTACCTTTTATAAAAATTGACCTATTTATAAACTTTTTTTCAAGATTCATAGTATAAAGTCAAGTCTGTAATCAGCTTTAATCTTCTACATTATGCAGTTTTATCACGTGTAATCAGTAATTGTGCTTTTTCTGATTATGAGTAATCGTAATGTAAGTGATTACAATGCAAAATAAAACTATTACAATCATTATTAATTGTAGACTGTTAAAATAATGTTTTAAATGTATATATCATTAATTGTTTACAGTTAGATTTCCAGGCTGAGAGATACAAAGTTTTACTTAGTAATAATGAAGGTTATAAAAAGGAGATTGCCTCCCTTAGAGAGAAAGTACAGAAATATTCTACATCTGTAGCCAAGCATGAACAGACAGTCAATACACTTCGACAGGTCAGTATCATATAACATATACTGTATAAAAGTATGTTTTATGTAGCTTGTATGACCATCAAGAGACAGCTGAATAAAATTATTTGTGACTTTCATTTTTTATGAACATCTTTAAAGGGGAATTAAGAAATATTTTTTATAATATGCATTTCTAAAGTTACTGTGCAGCTGTTACATTATTTCAGCAGGTAATTAGATTTTGCTTTTTTTGTTCAGGCAAACCATGAATTTCTTGGCCACAGTAAATATAGAAAATCAATACCGGTAACTGGTTCTGCAACCATCAATGTTAATACCTGTTTCTTGGAATTATCAGATAACAATTATATTTTAAATCCTTCACATGACTTTTTGATCAACCTAACAGAAGCTCATACTTTTATCTCATATCTTGCAGTAAGGGTTGAGTTGGAAGATAAAAATGAAGAATTAGCTATGAAATATTATTTTTTTTACCATATATCACCAAAATAAGATGTTGAGTATCTTAAAAGACACTGCAAGCAAAAGACCCTTATCAGAAACTTAAAATGAGTTATTTCCTGACTCATTTAAATATCTGGTAGAGTAGTTTATAATATCAGTTGACACAGAACAGAAATGTTACTTATCTCTACACTTTATAATTTAGGATGCAATGTCTTCACAAGAAAATCTGGCTCGAGCTCAGGCTCAGGCCCAGAACTTTAAAATGGAGAAAGAACTTCTAAAAAGTTCAGAAGGTAGATTACTTCAGGAAATAGAGAGTCATAGAAGAGAAAGGCAATCACAGAGCATGTTAATGGCAAACTTAGAGGCTATTAAGGTAAGAATCAAAAGACTAATATGGACCAATTTCCGACTTAGCAGGCAAAAATGAGTTCAGTTTAAATGTATAAATTGAAAATGCAACTTGAAAAAAGTGTTTGCCACATTAGCAATCTGAAAGTCCAAAACTTCTTTCTGTAAACAGACATGCATTATGTAGGATGGTCTCATCCATTGGTTTATACAGAGCATTATGTAGGATGGTCTCATCCATTGGTTTATACAGAGCATTATGTAGGATGGTCTCATCCATTGGTTTATACAGAGTTATTCTCATTGTATTCCCAGCTCTGGTTTCAGTACAATAACTCTTGCCCCTGATATACTTGTATTAAAAAGAAAATATAACATGCAAATACACTGACATATAACTATAAGGCTTGTGTAATTGAATATTATCTTACATATTTGTTTTCAAAAACAGGGTTGTACTTCCAGATTTATCTTGCATTTGATAATTATATTTTCAAATACTTCAAAATTTTAAGATATACTGTACAGCATGTTCTTTCATTCTTTTCAGAATAATTTAGAAAGGTCAGAGTTTGATACAAAGACTAGATACAGTAATAAGATAGAATCTCTAGAGATGGAAGTCAATACATTAAAGAGAAAGCTGAAAGCTGAAGAAGATGAACATAGAGCACTTAATACTCTGTGGGAGGTATTTAAACTTTTTGTATTTGCCAATCAATCAAACACAGATTTATGGTCATTTATTGTTGTTTTTCTGTCCTTCCTTCCATTTATGATGTCTAACCATAACTCTGTCCTTCCTTCCATTTATAATGTCTAACCATAACTCTGTCCTTCCTTCCATTTATGATGTCTAACCATAACTCTGTCCTTCCTTCCATTTATAATGTCTAACTATAACTCTGTCCTTCCTTCCATTTATGATGTCTAACCATAACTCTGTCCTTCCTTCCATTTATAATGTCTAACCATAACTCTGTCCTTCCTTCCATTTATAATGTCTAACCATAACTCTGTCCTTCCTTCCATTTATGATGTCTAACCATAACTCTGTCCTTCCTTCCATTTATGATGTCTAACCATAACTCTGTCCTTCCTTCCATTTATGATGTCTAACCATAACTCTGTCCTTCCTTCCATTTATAATGTCTAACCATAACTCTGTCCTTCCTTCCATTTATGATGTCTAACCATAACTCTGTCCTTCCTTCCATTTATGATGTCTAACCATAACTCTGTCCTTCCTTCCATTTATAATGTCTAACCATAACTCTGTCCTTCCTTCCATTTATAATGTCTAACCATAACTCTGTCCTTCCTTCCATTTATAATGTCTAACCATAACTCTGTCCTTCCTTCCATTTATAATGTCTAACCATAACTCTGTCCTTCCTTCCATTTATAATGTCTAACTATAACTCTGTCCTTCCTTCCATTTATGATGTCTAACCATAACTCTGTCCTTCCTTCCATTTATAATGTCTAACCATAACTCTGTCCTTCCTTCCATTTATAATGTCTAACCATAACTCTGTCCTTCCTTCCATTTATAATGTCTAACCATAACTCTGTCCTTCCTTCCATTTATGATGTCTAACCATAACTCTGTCCTTCCTTCCATTTATAATGTCTAACCATAACTCTGTCCTTCCTTCCATTTATAATGTCTAACCATAACTCTGTCCTTCCTTCCATTTATAATGTCTAACCATAACTCTGTCCTTCCTTCCATTTATAATGTCTAACCATAACTCTGTCCTTCCTTCCATTTATAATGTCTAACCATAACTCTGTCCTTCCTTCCATTTATAATGTCTAACCATAACTCTGTCCTTCCTTCCATTTATAATGTCTAACTATAACTCCAGGGCTCACACTACTTCAGAATTATAGGGAGAAGTGACTTCTCTTTTTGAAACTGATAGGGAGAAGTGGTGAGATTTGAAAGAGAAGTGCTCATTGGCGCGGGTGCGCTACAATGTTTGGATTTTACAATAGTATAAAGGGCCATATGTAAATAATGTTCTTTTTATGTTGTTCAATTCATATGAGTAAAAAATTACAATTAAAGTAACATTTGTAATTAAAAGTTGTTTAAGTTTTACTAAGGTTCTTGTGAGAAACTACCAACTAAATATCTAGCACTAAAAAAAAAATTTATTTTAAAAAATGTAAAGAAATTATATCAATTACAATTTAATTAAAAATTATCTTGTGTATGACATTCAGTCTTTCTCATAAAAAAAATATAAAAGTTATTAAGCTGGGCCATAATATATTGATATTAGTATAATAGTCTCAGAGTTTAGCAACTTTAATCAATAGTTTGAAACATTCATAAAAAATATAGGGAATTATATACACCAGTCAATTAGATGTTAGCAAAAGTCTCTTAATGCGTGTGGGATGCGTAATTTTTCCCTTTGGGATCAATATTCTTCTGTCAGCTGTTCCATCCGTGCGTCCGTAGTAATTATTGTAAAAGTACGGATTTCGGTCATAGCTGGTCCGGTTCAGATCCGTAGTTTAGAAATCGGTCAATGGCGGACGAATGCAAGAAAATTTACAAAAATAAACGATGTTTGACAAGTTATTTGGAAAGGAACATGACGGTTTTAATGCAATAAATGGATTAAACATTTACTGGAGGCAACTTTTATCACGTTTAAATGAAGTAACAAACTTATTTTGCCGCCGAAATTTAGGTTGATGTACGTTTTCGAGTAACAAGCACCGGAACTTGCGAAAATGCACGAAGTGATAAAAAGTTGTATTTTTTATCAAATAACCTGATACACACTGCGAAGACAATGCTTCAACCTCTTTTCTAAAGAATTTCTTTAATTATCAGTAAAAAATTGATGTTTCATCAACTTGGTAAAAATTGAAAATGTCCGATGACGGAAGCGACTGAAAGCGACTTTCGTCAAGAACAGGGCGACTTGTTTTCGCTTTTGGGGGTCGGGGAAAGCGAAGTGACGGTCGAGAGGGCGACTTCTTCGCCCAAGTCGCCTGGTAGCGTGAGCCCTGTAACTGTCCTTCCTTCCATTTATAATGTCTAACCATAACTCTGTCCTTCCTTCCATTTATGATGTCTAACCATAACTCTGTCCTTCCTTCCATTTATGATGTCTAACCATAACTCTGTCCTTCCTTCCATTTATAATGTCTAACCATACGTCTGTCCTTCCTTCCATTTATGATGTCTAACCATAACTCTGTCCTTCCTTCCATTTATAATGTCTAACCATAACTCTGTCCTTCCTTCCATTTATGATGTCTAACCATAACTCTGTCCTTCCTTCCATTTATAATGTCTAACCATAACTCTGTCCTTCCTTCCATTTATGATGTCTAACCATAACTCTGTCCTTCCTTCCATTTATGATGTCTAACCATAACTCTGTCCTTCCTTCCATTTATAATGTCTAACCATAACTCTGTCCTTCCTTCCATTTATAATGTCTAACCATAACTCTGTCCTTCCTTCCATTTATGATGTCTAACCATAACTCTGTCCTTCCTTCCATTTATGATGTCTAACCATAACTCTGTCCTTCCTTCCATTTATAATGTCTAACCATAACTCTGTCCTTCCTTCCATTTATGATGTCTAACCATAACTCTGTCCTTCCTTCCATTTATAATGTCTAACCATAACTCTGTCCTTCCTTCCATTTATAATGTCTAACCATAACTCTGTCCTTCCTTCCATTTATAATGTCTAACCATAACTCTGTCCTTCCTTCCATTTATGATGTCTAACCATAACTCTGTCCTTCCTTCCATTTATAATGTCTAACCATAACTCTGTCCTTCCTTCCATTTATAATGTCTAACCATAACTCTGTCCTTCCTTCCATTTATAATGTCTAACCATAACTCTGTCCTTCCTTCCATTTATAATGTCTAACCATAACTCTGTCCTTCCTTCCATTTATAATGTCTAACCATAACTCTGTCCTTCCTTCCATTTATAATGTCTAACCATAACTCTGTCCTTCCTTCCATTTATAATGTCTAACCATAACTCTGTCCTTCCTTCCATTTATAATGTCTAACCATAACTCTGTCCTTCCTTCCATTTATAATGTCTAACCATAACTCTGTCCTTCCTTCCATTTATAATGTCTAACCATAACTCTGTCCTTTCTTCCATTTATAATGTCTAACCATAACTCTGTCCTTCCTTCCATTTATAATGTCTAACCATAACTCTGTCCTTCCTTCCATTTATAATGTCTAACCATAACTCTGTCCTTCCTTCCATTTATAATGTCTAACTATAACTCTGTCCTTCCTTCCATTTATAATGTCTAACCATAACTCTGTCCTTCCTTCCATTTATAATGTCTAACCATAACTCTGTCCTTCCTTCCATTTATAATGTCTAACCATAACTCAAGGTTGCTTTTACAGACTTTATAAATTTATCTTAATGATTAGCTCAATGAAGTATAAATTGATTGATTTGATTGATTTTTGGTGTTTTAACGCCACTTTTAAGCACTGCATTTAGGCTATTTCGTGGCGGCCAATTTTTATTGGTGGAGGAAGCCGGAGTGCCCCGAAAAAACCAAAGACCTTCAATAGGAAAACTGATAATCCTAGTCAATTAAGATTGGAGTCAAGTGCACCAACACGAGTGGGGTTTGAACTCACAACCTCAATGTTGACTGGTAACTACTTAGAACACTCAGCCACCGAGGCCCCTAAGTATAAATTGAGGATGAGAGTTCAAATCAGACTGCTTATTTTTGTCTTTTATGTTTTGAATTATATTTTATTGAAGACCAAAACAAGAAGAAAATGAAATGTAAAATTATATGCAAAAAGAAAATAAACATTATGAAAATTACTTTTGACAGCACAAAAACATTCTTATAGCAAAATGACTTGAGTGTGTAGGATAAAGGTAATGTCTTTGGTCAGCTGAACCATATCTTTAATTTATTCATAGTGTTAGACTGGTGTGTCAAACTTAATTCTAGTAAGGTAAATAAAAGAAATTGATAACTTTACTTTCTAGAAACAGACAAAGAGTTTGAGGTCACAGTTGGAACAGACATTAAAGGAGCAGGAAAGTTACAAAACTAAATGTACAGCTTTGGAGAAAGAAAAACAACAACTTAAACAGCAGGTTAGTTTTAGATTAATCATGTGTATGTGTAAACTTTATATGTTGAGGGCGTAGTAAAACTAATAAATGCTCTGATGGAAAACTTTTCATAAAATTGAAATACCTTAATTTATAACACAACAAAAAAGATATTTTAAGGGTTGCTGAATGGAAAGCAAACAAAAAATGTGAAAAATTTATAAATATTTTGAAACTGATACATCAGAGAATCATATTATCTCAAATTTGATTGATTTAAAAAATCAATTTTAACCTTAACCTGTATGTACTGGCCAAAATTGTATGATGAAATTTGCTGTTGGGAAAATTGATAATAGGGTTGAAGTATTCAACTACTGAAGGTATTGATTCAATAGTTTGATGTGTAGCAAATTGAATATCCTTTTTCCAAATAATCATAGCAGATATTGCTAAACTGATGGATGATAGTTAATATGTGGAGTCACAAATAATTGATTGTTGTTGAAATCTACCCAAGAATTTGTTTCCTGTACCTTTTATGTTACATATTTACAGACTGTAGACTTGGAATACAAATTGAAAACAGCTGAGCAGACTCTAGCCAATCGTGGCACTGTAGCAGGTAAGATTTAACTTTTGAAAAGTGGTTAATATTTCTATCATTTTTAGTACTGGAATAAATAGCCTTCTTTATTACAACCTATATTTTTTAGTTTTGTCCCTTGATACAGTTGGAATATAGTCTCTTGTGTATTTTTACCTGATGAATTAAATTTGTTTTCATTCAAAGCATTTTATTATTTATTATCTTAAATTTCAGGTTTTTTTTAAGAATTAAAGAGTATGTAATGATCAAAACTTTTTTAATCTAAGCTTGACATTAAGCATGAAAGCTGAAAATAGTCAGATAATCACTTAACACTATTAAAGTATGTCACTGAAGAATGCCATTGTTTCTTTCTTGTGATTAGATGAAAGGCCTTGAATTAAATGTTATCATCCTACAGCTTTATACTGCTGTGCCAAATCTCAGTAGGATATGCTTTTCCTTGTTTTACATCTTATTGAAATCATCTATTTGTTATAGGAATGCCTACAATACCATCTCTGGAGTCCAGTACTGCAGACCAGGAAACTATTAAAGACCTTAGGTTGACTATTGAACAGTGTAACCAGGAAATCAAAAGTAGGTTTTACCTATGTATTATTACTGAATAATAAGCATATCATACTTCTATCAGTTTAAACAAACCGCTGCTCATTTACATATGTATGAACATAATCATACTTTCTATCATTATATAATTAAAAGCAAAATTTTGGCTAAAATAGTAAAACTGGATTTTAGCTCAAACAGAAGAGAAAAAGAAGAATGTTAAAAAAACCAAATTCAACAAACAGTAATTAGAAAAGAATATCAAAATTGTATCAATATGACTATATTTTTGAATAATTAAAAGGTTGTAATTATATGAATAATATTTACAGACTTACAAGATCAGTTACAACATATCAGAGAACAAAAACAACAGTATATGTCTATATCAGAAGGGCTACAGAAAACTGTGGCAGAACACACTGATGTAAGTTTGTAATAAGTTTATATTAGAAGGACTACAGAAAGCTGTGGCAATACATACAATGAAAGTTTGTAGATGACATCGTCCAATTATCACATTGGTCTGTTCATTTCTCAAATCTTGACATGTACTTATGCATGTTTCATATAGGTCGTATGCAATGCTTATCAACAGTCCTAGTTAATCTACTGAACTTTGGATAAATTAGAGTTCTGGAATTGAAGTTTTGAACTTTTTAGCCTTGATTTTAATGGTTATTCTTAGGCAATATAGACTCTTTAATGGAGCTTTTTGTATTTTTCAAGGATTAGTAAAAAAGACTCATTCCAAAGAAGCCCCCAAAATTATAGACTTATCTTGTAGTTTGATACTCAAATGACAAGAGTTTTGTGTGAAAGTTTCCCATGTATTTATATGTTATTAAATATTTGCAGGTTGCCAAAGAGTTTGAGCAAAGTCGTCAACAAATTATGGAAGGTATGTTTATATATGAAATGCTGGACACACATTAAATACAAGATAAACAAAGACTATTTTATTGCAACTTGTTTGTAAATATGAAAAAATATATATAGCAAATATATAATAACAGTCAAATGAAGATATTTTCAGTGTTTGTTTTATAATTTTACCTAGTTGTCAAGTGTATTCCTATCTGTACTTTATACTTAACAGAGATGCAGAGGGCTAAACAGTTAGCAGAAAGATTGCAAAAGGAAAAACAGCAATTAATGAATGAAAATATAAGATTATCAGAGGACAGCCATACTCAGGTAGGCAACACTATAAATTTTCATCCTAAAATATCTAGCAGTAGGGTTTGTAATAGTAATTTTATTGGTAAGGATTTTTTTGGTTTCTAGTGATACTACTACTTGTGTTGATAAAAATGTCTTAAGTATGAAATGATAACCTTAAACAATTAAGGATGAATATATTAATACAGTTTTTTGTGTACACACAATAAACATATAGTGCTATTTATGAACCTAATGCTCACTAACCTAACTGAGCTCAATCCTCTCTAACTTGTTAATCAGAGAATAATTATACAATTTTGAAAAGTCATATAATAGTATATCATTTGTTGTCCAGAATGCTGACATAAGAAAGAAATTAGATGAGACACAGATTGAGTTGCAGGAATCTGTAGAAAGGAGAGAAGTGGCTATTTGTAATGAGATGGTTGCTGTAGAAGAAAGCTCTGTACAGAGTAAATTAGCTGCTGAGGTGATTAATTATCCTACTATAATGATAACATATACATGACATATTATTGTTTATAATATCACAAAAGAGAGAAAAGTACTGACCTTTGAAGACTACTTAAAGTTTTAATTGGTTAACAGTAATATTCCTATCATACAACTACAAGACCATCAGTGAGGTGTTAAAGAGAATGACTTATAAATTTTTGCCATATGCCACCTGAGCACAAAAAGGATAAATAGGGCCAAGTTATGTGAGAATGCAATATATATAGATTATTTTATAGATTCTTCATGGTGGCCCTGGTATCATCTAGAAAATTTCATATCAGACTGGACTGAGGTCTGACATGGGCTGTGGAATGATACTGATATAGACAAGGAATCTTATATTTTATCATATAGTATGGCAGCTGAAAAATTTTGATGTGAATTCTAATATGACGTGCTTCTTTAGCTTTGTAAAGAAACCATACTTTATTATCCAATAAAATTAATTTGCACATGCGTATATTGACTACGGCAGAAAAATGAATTTCGTCAAATTGGTATGCATTTAATGTATTTCCTTAAATTAAAACGCTTTCAAACAATAAAATGATACACATTTTGTTACTAATACTTTTACAATGGCAACAATGTGTTACAATTCGTAATTGACATATTTGACCTAGATACCACAACGTTCATGTTGGCTGTTCTAATTTCAAAACCCCTCCCTCTGAAAAACACGTTTCATCTCTCCCGTTAAAAAGGCATGTCATTGTATTGTATATAATAATTTCATTGAAACATATGTTCCGACGATAAAATATAAAATAAAGTATAGGTTATTATTACTGTTGTACTGAAATGACAAAATTGTTTCATATTTCTGATAAAATGGATTGACCCTAGCAGGGAATCGAACCCCATTCTCCTATAAAAATAAAATAGGCGTAATTACCAATATACCACTAAGGTTTCCAATCCATTTTACAAATGCAACAAGATTGTCGCCCAGTATTAGTTTTAATCATCATTTAATACAACATTTGAAATCGTCAGATGCACAAAGGCGTGGCTGCCCTTTGGCTTTGATCAACTTTACAAGGTGTAGCCACCGCAAGTATAAATGGATCTCTGTCAAAGGGCCCCTCCTGCCAACCAAGTCTCGAATGTCAGCACAACTTTATCAAGGAATCCTCTATCAGATATGAACATATTTACCAATGCTACAATATTAACCTGCGGAATATTTACGATTAATTTAGTAAATAAAGACCTACCCGATTCTCCTTGTGCGTCCACCGCCATTGACAACTGCCTTGAAAATGTGCGTGTCAGAAATTGACCTCAAAGGAAAAGACTGTTTTAATATAACTTTTCTGTTATATTGTGACACAAATATTGTTTTAGTTAATAAATTAATTTGTTCATTTCTGTTTCAATTTTGAATTTTAGAAATACAACTTTGCGAAATTAAACTGGTTTGAACTAGTTGGATAAAAATCGACAGGAAGGTTGATGGAAGAGCCAAAACAAATCCGGTGCACTTATACACAGTGAACATAGAAATTACCGTAATTGTCCTAATCAGAATCGAAATAATTGATGCCAGCTATACTTTATTGTAGTTTTAACATGGGTAGGCATTATATTCGTGTTATTTTAGCCCTCGCTATCGCTCTGGCAAAAATAATCACGAATATAATGCCTACCCATGTTAAAACTACAATAAAGTATAGCTGGCATCAATTATTTCTTAATTTATAATTAACCACCATAATAATAGTGGTTAATGTGGAATTTTTTATTGGATCTTAAATTTGGACAGGGACCTTATATTATATGTTTTAAGTACATAACTATGACATTTGTAATACCTTATTATTTGTTATATAACAGACCCAGGATAAGTACCAGAGAGAGTTGATATTACATGCTGCTGATGTAGAAACGCTGACCGTTGTCAAAAGACAGGTATGAATCAGTTTATCAGTACATAAATATCATAAATAGATACAATGAAACAGAATGCATTTTCATTATAACATCTAAGTTTGCATATGTCACTAGTTTCACGTAGGTGTGGAGTCAGTTCATCTGTTCATGTAATAATTTTTCAGAATGAACATGGAAATTTAAGAAATTAAATATTGCTAATAAGTTTTAAGAATTCATTTTTTCCCTCATACCTGAAATACTTGTCATTAATGAATTTCAAGAAATATAGACTGTATTTTCGTATTTCATTACACTATTTTTCAGCTTGAAGAGTTTAACACCAGACTGGCTACAGAAAGAGATATCAGAATTCAAGCAGAAAGAAAATTGGAAGAACATTTGGTAATGATAATTGATATATTTTTATTTTTATATTGGAGCATTATAGATATATTCACTTAATACAAATCTGTATTTCAGCTTTATTGCTATTAGAATTCTTGATACTTTGGAAATGCTTTTGAATTTAAAATAGAAAAACATTCACAAAATGAAATTGTGTTAATAAGAAATGAAGTTATTTTTCCCTACATCTCTGACAACATTTTGCTATTAAATTATTTTTCTTCAAAAATGTACATATGCATAAAAATGATTGAAACAAAGCTTTTTCAATTATACTTTCTTAGTATTGTTTCTGTAATGTATGTTAATGTTAATCTTTTTTCAGAGTTCCTCATCAGAGAGGGAAGGATTGATGAAAGTAGAAATAGAAAGAATAGAACAAAGAAACAGAGAATTGACTAACCAAAATAAACTGTTACATGAACAGATGGAAAAGGTAAAAACTAGGGGTGAATTACAGGGTATACTTGGTAAAATTGTCAGCATATCACATCACATAAGAGGTGCATTTAGTGTATGCTATATGTTATTCAATATTAGTACAATATATATTTTTTTACAAAAATGATATAGAATAAGACTACACAAATCTAGGGAACTATAATGGCAAATATGACAAGTCCATGTTTATATTATACAGTAAAACCTGTATGAACTGGTCAGCTACGGGACTATGAAAAAGGGCCGGTTTGGACAGTGAGCCTGTTTATTCAGGTTTCTGTTTTGACCGGAAATAAACGACTTGTGACATCCAATATATTGCATGTAAAAGTTCTGACAGATTGTAAACTACAAAAAATGTATAGACTGATAAATTAAAATACAAAACGCAATTATGTCATAACTTTGTATGATCGTTGTTTTGAATCTTCATAAAAAAATATCAAAAATTTCAGAAACTGGTTTTGCCTAGAATTAAACAGAAATAATTTCAACCGTGTTTTACATATCCTCCTATGTCAAATAGACCTCGGTAGCATCAGTCTCCAACTTGTCTATTTCACTTTCACTTTGTTTTCTATTGGCATCATAATACTCGTATTGTTTATATACCCTTCGTTGGTATGGCCGATTTGAAAGCCAGAATATTATCAAACTAAATTTCATCACGATCGAAACATTGTTGACAGTGTACACTGCACATTGATTGTTATCATCCGGGTGTTCTTTATTATCAGGGTCATTTGTTTAGAGGTTCATAACAGGGCACACAGGATTTTAGAGACACAATGTAAATTTTTTACTCCGCAATTTGAAAAAAATATTCAAGTTACAACGTAAGTTCAATCCGAGATATATTCGGCATGTCTTTTAGATTAATTAAGATGTGTATAGTGTTTTAATAAATAATACAGCTCACTCCTGTCCAATTGTAAGTTCACAGTTTAACACCTGGCCAATTGATTATCTTGAAAAGCTATATTGTATCAACAAATATGTTTTCATTGCATATCGATCATTTAAAATTAATTAGACAAACCGGTTCTGACAGGTAATAATTGATGTAATTCAGAGTATTTAGACTGCATTATAAGACCGGAATTTCTGAATAGGCAGAGTCCGGTTTACAAAGGCTATTTTAACAAAGACTTTGAAGGGAAAAAAACAGGACTTTAATTTTCGGCTGGAATGGACAGGAAACCAGTTTATTCAGGGTCCGGTTTAATCAGGTTTGACTGTACTTCAAAATGTATATGTACATGTTGTAACTTGTAATCCTTATTAGTAACAATATGTTTGTTTTAGATGAGTAAAGAGATGTTGTCAGTCCAAGCAGCAGTAACAAGGAGAGAAAGTCTAAATACATCATTTGGTGAAGAGACATCTAAGTCTTCTGAACAACTGTTAGAAGTTATAAAGTAGGATTGAGAGAAATTAACAAGATGTTTATAAATTTTTACTTTCAATTTAGGTTTTCAATGTTTGTCATTTCATAAAACTTGACAGATGTTGATGAGAATTGGTTTTGCTTTCAAATTGAATTTGAATTCCATATAAAATGCATATGACTTTCCTTTTTATTTAAATTAAAAAAAAAATAAAGCTCAGCTTTCCAAATTTTCATATGACCTATAAGAATTCAGCATTTCAAAATCATCTAGATAGAACATGTCCATGATAGATATTTAATAAAGGTGATTTATTTGTAGGTTTCTGAGAAAGGAGAAGGACATAGCTGAATCAAGGTTAGATGTAGTACAAGCCGAAACAGCCAGAATTAAACAGAGAAATGAACTCCTACATAGAGAGATAGAGGACATTAATAAAGTATTAGCA
The DNA here is from genome assembly GCF_963676685.1 of Mytilus edulis. Classification (NCBI taxonomy): domain Eukaryota; kingdom Metazoa; phylum Mollusca; class Bivalvia; order Mytilida; family Mytilidae; genus Mytilus; species Mytilus edulis. Next base: position 109,174,920 of record NC_092344.1, on the reverse strand, counting down.
GAAGAGAGAGAACAATCACAGGTATAAATCAAATGCTTTGTTACAGATGTATATTAAACTATTGAATTATGGGTAAAAGCATTTTAGAGAAACCAGTAAAAATTGAATGTTTTTCATAGATACATCTTAACTATGGAATCATGAGTGAAAACTCACAAAATATACCAATAAAAACTTGAGGTTAAAATCACAGATACATTCTAAAATGTGGTAGTAAGAGTAAATACTGAATTTTAAATCACAGATACACTTATTGGTAAAACCTGATTGTAGCATCTATATATACACTAGTTGGTAAATATTAAACAGAAAATCATAGATAATGTATTTAAACATTGAAATGCACATGTAATAAAATTAACTTTTACAGTACATAAATTTAAAAAAAAAGAACATGATCTTGAAAGGGTTATTCATGAAATGAAAAGTGGCATTATCAGAAAAGTAGTATGATTGAAATAATAGATACTCAATAATATTTTACAGGCTAGTTTACAGACGGCAGCAAAGCATGCTGAGCTGATGAAGAAGGTGGAAAACTTGAATCTGCTGACAGATAGTAACAAACTCCTAAGGGAGGAGAAGGATAAATTACAACAGGAAATGGAAACATTAGAGGCTAAGGTAGGGATGTTTGTAATGAGATAATTGATGACACTGCAATAAGTGAAAGTAACCACTTCAGACAAAAGTTGTGAATGCATTTGTTATAAGGTGGATTGCCAGATAGACATTCTTAATGAGAGAAGGAAAGTGTTAAGGGATGTAATTAACATTTTCAGAATGAAATGCCCATAAAATCATGTTTAAAAATCTTATTTGTGTTTTCAGGGTCATCTAGTTTTAAACTTTTTTTTTTTTTATTTAGAAAGAAATCTTAAAATAAAAAGGAAAAGGTTTGTAGACATGCTTTTTGTAAAAAAAGTGTTTCTGATTCATTAGAATAAGTAATAATTGACATCAGAAGTTGTGAAGGTACAATGATAATATTTTATTTTAGGTGAATAAACTTGAAAGAGATATAAACCCAATGATGCAGACAATCAGAGATAAACAAGTTACAATAGATACTTTAGCAGCAGAGAAAAATGCACTGAAAACAGAAGTGGATAGATGGAAGGCTAGAACTAGTCATCTTATAGAACAGTCAAATAAATCTGATCCAGAAGAGAAAAAGAGATTAATGTAAGTTTTAATAATTATTTTGATGCAACATGTGTTTACTGTCTCAGTTAACATGACAAGTTGTAAATGCAGGATTTCTATTTCAATTTTGCTGGCTTCAATATAAAGACATTTCTTTTTAACTTTTAAATATTTTAATTTTCAAAATTCATTATCTTGCTTTGTATTAAACTCTACTACATTTTCTCTACTAGAAAAATAAAAGGATAAAGTTAATGCATGAACATACTATTATTTAGTAGGATTTTTAAATGAAAGATACGCTTTTAGTTCTATTTCATTTCTAAACTTACCAAAATAATTTGCACTTAAATCTTGTTTTTCAGACAGGAACGTGAAAACTTGAAAAAAGAATTATCTGGAATGACAGAAGAGAACCATAGACTAAAGTATGCACCTTTCTGTATATTTCTCAAAAATATATATTGTATAAAAAAAAACATCATGTGAAAGTGGTATTTGCCAAAAAATGTTGTTTTTAGAAGTCCAGGATAGTACAACCTGAAAACTAGTAATTTATTTACTGGCAAATACCTATTGCATACATTAAATATAATTTCACATGATATTTTCATTTTCATGGAAAACTTAACAAACTTTCTCGCTTTTGAAATGTTGTTGGTTTTGAGCCCCACTGTCACTCAAATAAATATTCAAAAGCAGATAATGTGCATCATATTAGTTTCAGTGTATTGCTATACATTTTACTGACAATTTGTTTCAGTTAATCTTCAGTTGGAGAAATATTTTCTCTAATTCTTGTATAGTTTATACTTTCCTGGCATGGATAATCAACATTGTTTGCTGAATCTCGATTCTTGATTGTTAAAAATTCTTTTTCATGCAATTTTCTTGCTTCCTTTTTATAAAGTTGTTGTAACATAAAAAAAAACGGGACCATGCCTGAAGACTTCATTTAGATAGAACAGATACTTTTTTTCAGATCATTGTTAAAGAAAGATAAAGTTTATCTATGAAGCTATGTAGTAAAAGTCAGATTCCACCACTGGCACTGTATTTCATTTTTCCCTGCACTCTGGATTTAAATTTTAGATATTTAACTGTTTCTAAAGAATAAATATCATATACCACTAAGAACATGCAGTGATGGAAATATATAAATGATAGATAATATTATATTATCAATGTTATGCTAATTTCCTTTGATAATTCTAATGGTTTGAAGTATTTTGACAGTACATTTTAAAGGAAATATCATCAGAATATCAGGGGATATTTGATTGTCATCTTTGCAGTAAGATCACTGATAATGATAAATCCTAGATATGTTGAATCTCATTTAATTTTTTGGGACGTCATGAGTAAAAATATTCAATCTTTTTAAAATATGATAACCATGAGCTAATACACTTTTACATTTTTACTTACAGAGCAGAGATTTCCAGAACAAATCAAAGTTCACAGAATATGCAGTAAGTATGTTTCAAGGCAAATTATGTTGTAGAATTAAAATAAGCCAGTTTTGTTATATATTTGCATTCACATTTACATTTACAAACACACTGAATATAAAGCTGGTGTTTTATTTAATTTATATATAAGAAGATATGGCATGAGTGCCAATAAGACAAATCTCCATTCAAGTGAAAAGTTATCAAAGTAAACCATTACAGTCTTCAACACAGAGCCTTGGTTCACACTGAACAGAAAACAATAAAGGGTCCTAAAAATGACTAGTGACTAGTGTAAAACCATTCAAACAGGGAAAACCAATGCTCTAATCTATATATATAAAAAAACAAGAAACACTTATGAACCGCATCAACAAACAACAACTACTGAACATCAAATTCCTGACTTTAGTATTGGATCATAAGTTAGTTTTGCTTCCATAAAGATTTTGCTGCTATGGTATTTTTGTTTTGTTTTCAGGACTGAGCTTGCCAAATCAAATCAGAATGTAATAAACGCACAGTAAGTATCACTTTTATGAAATTTATGTACAATAATTAGGATTCTTTTAATTTGATTTATTTTTGATAACAAAAAAAGGTAATGCAAATAGATAGAACTTATTTAGTAAAATATTTGGGAACTTGATTTTCTGGTCTTTTGTTGTTGTTTTTAGAGTCTAATAATGATAGATCTATGAAATTTTACAACTGCAATACTCTTTCATATTATAAACATATTATAAACAATTCAGTGTTATATTGGTTCACAACATACATCTCATGCTTGCTTGATTTATACACGATGTTTACAGAGTACCATCATCTCTTACATTGTATATTACAGACAGGAAATCACCTCACTAAAGACAGAAATAGAGAACCTCAAGTAAGCATTAGTTTGAACATATTTATTTATAGTGGATTGGGAAACAAGTTTTACAACTTATATTAATCCCTTTCCACTTTGCGGGTGCGAGTGCATTAATGTAAAACATATCTCACTTTCTTAGCCTATTTGTATGCAATAAAATCCAAGACTGTACTTTATAGTTTGGTAATGATACTCTTAATTGGTGATAAATATATCTAAAAAAACAATCAGAGACATGCATTTTTTTTTCATAATAGTTGGCAATTTAAAGCAGTTTTAGCTAGGTCATGTTTCTCAGCTCTTAAGCCACATCTTACTTGGGGACAGTGGTTTAACAGCACAAAATAGAACTTAAAATATATAGGTAACCTTACAGACTTCAACAATGAGCAAAATCCATACATACTGTGACAGGCAAGTACCTACATAATAAACAACTATAAGTTTTACAAGTATAATGCTTTACTGGAATTTAAGAATATTGGAATTATTGCTATAAATAGAATTCCCTTTAGAGAACAAATGAATTGCTTGACTTAATATATTTTATTAAATTAAATTTTGCAATGTTATAACTAAGAACATTTTCTTGTCAGAAAAAAATTACAAACAACAGAGCAAGATCTGCAGACCAAAACAAATGAGGACGACACTAAACAGAAAACAATAGTTCAGGTAAGTTGATGTGTTCTACTTATCATAAACCCTATCAGTGCTTTTGAATCTTTATAGTGTTTTTATCAAACATTTTAAAAAAGTAATCAAGGATTTTTTTTGATCTGCCAATATTTTTGCACTTATTCTTGATAAAGATGACGGGAGTTAAAATTTAGGTCTGTTTAAGCCAATTATGGTTTTGGCTGTCTTCTGTTTTTGCATGTCATGACATTGTATAATTTTATGGTATAGTTAAAAAAGATTGGAAGAAAGTACAAAGAGCAGACAGAAATTATTAGTAAAGAAATGGAGGATTTAAAACAGAAACTGGCATCCCAGGAGGAACAACAACCAAGTGCAGCAGCCTTAGAACAGGCTACCAGCTCATTCAGAGAACAGCTGACAAACACAGAAAAAGAGAGAGATGAACTTAAAGTGAAAGTAGAACAGAATGAAAATGAAAGTAAACAGATCAGAGAACAGGAAATGAAAATTAGGGAGAAAGTACAAGAGGTTTGTTCCTTAATTTGATAAGTATAAAGACAAATAAGTTTAATTCAAGTTAGAACGTAAAGTTTTTTTACCTTTCCATCTGTCTGTTTTCATTTGGTTGTCACCTTGATTGCACCTTTATCTTTGGTCGAATTCTCCTTAGATTATGATGAATGTTTCCGCTCATTGAAACCAAAGATGATAATGAAAATCACAAATATAGGAATAAACCATAACTGGTTGCTGTGTTTTCAAGCTTTATTTCATTTCAATTCAACAAATGTTGTATGCACAATATTTTTGAAATACCTGGCAAAGCCCATTTAGTAAATCTTGACCTTAAAATGAGGAATGCAGAGTGGTCAACTTTTGACCTAGGATAATTGGTGTAACTTTAATTGAAACTGATGTCAATTATTTTGTAAAAGTCCTAATTTAAATGTCAAATATTTTACATAGGAACTTGATAAGTTAAAGACTGACCATGCCAAAGTGAAAGAAGAAAAAGATGATCATGAGAAGAAGGTTAATCAGTCAAAACAAGTACTGCTTACAGCAAGGAAAAAGATTGGCTCACAAAATGAAGAAATTCAAAATCAAAATGCTGAACTAGAAAAGTTACGACAGAAAATAAAATCTGAGGAAGAAAGCTCAAATGGTAATTTGAAATATAAAACTGTTAATTTAGAAATTATTGTAAGCTTTATGTTAATGGGGGAAATGTGACAGTTTCAGGTTTGCAATAACAAAAACTTTAAAATTCGTTATTGATTATCCTTTACAAAATAATCACATTAGTTAGAAGTTGCTCTTTTACCAGTAATCAGTGATTCACAATAATGATTGCATGCATTAATTTCTGAATTTACAGTATTCCATTTGCTTCATAAGTATTATTTTCCTATATTGTTAATAGCAGATGTATGGTCTGATTTAATTTCCTTACTTCTTCAGGAGTGTTATAAGTGCTTTCAGCTAACCAAAGAAAATACCTTTGCCTTCATACTCAATGCAATCGGCTGTAAAAAAGACATTACATATTACTTGCTAGTTTGTTCTACCAGTTATACGGAAACAAAACATTCAGTAGAATTTATTCCAGATAATTTTTTCGTTTTGCAAATTTTATGGAATTTTAAATTCAAATTTCAGAATTAATACAATAGTTAAACCTCACATTTTGATATTTTGAAAACATATCCCACTATAATGTTCTGATTGGCATTGATTAATCTTGCATTATTGTCAATTATCTGTGATGTGCATTTTAAAATAAATGTACACATTTAATTCTGAATTATAGTGTATGTGATTCCTAAGTGTGATTCTAAAGAGAATCATTTATCAATCCATTCTTGGTTATTTTAAAGCTTTTCATAAAGTTGTTCTTATTTTATTGTACAGTAACAGAAGGAAGATTAAAGAGTCATTATGAATCAAGAATTACCTCCCTTGAAAAAGAGTTATCTGAACTGAAAGAATCTGCAGTAGCAGCAAGTCAGGTGCCTGATCTGAAAACCAACATAGATAGACTTGAAAAAGAGAAGTCTGATTTACAGAATAATATAACTGAACAAAAGTCCAAAATTGTAGAGCTTCAAAATAAGGTAACGGTTTGATGAATATTTAATATACTTTATTCCATGGTTGCCCGTTATTAATATCCCTGGTTAATCAAAATAACAGCTTGAAATACAAGTTTTGCTGTTATTCTGGTGTGTTCTATAAAACACATTGTTTTGGGTACTGATTCAGAAATATTTTGAAGAGGGGTTCTAGCGGTTTTCACCTGAAAAAGGTGGATGTTCCAGTCTAATTCGCATTAATTTTACACAGTTGAAAAGAAAAATCATAAAAAGAAGTATGTTACTTCCACATCTTCAGAACATCATCTGTGTCTGCCAAAGCAGATTATACTGTTAGCCTACTAATTTTTATGAGTAACTTATTTTGAAGACGTTCTGGAATGGAAACTCATGTTGATGTATAAATCAAGGTGAAAATGTAACACTTAGATCTTGCCTTTTATCAGTACAATAAGAATATTAGGAAATCCTGAATATAAAATATATGTCTTGACATTAGTTTGAAACGTGAACTTATGTTTTCACTAAAATAATTTGGTTTACATTAGGTGTATACACTATTATATTTAAATTAATGAATAGAAAATGATTAAATCATTAGTTAATAAAAGCTTCTAAAAATCACATACTTCATTTCAGATTCAACAGTTACAGAAACCACCTAAAGCAGTGGCACCCAAGACACAAGTGGCTAGACCATCCCCAACTGTGGCAGTAGAAGGAACTAGGTAGGAAAATATATTTCTTTTTCATGCCCCTGCTGCAGCGGATGGGTATTAAATGCTACCCTTGTTTGTCGGTACCTATATCCCAAAATTAGTGTATGTTATCTAACTTTAGTTTGCCTCAACAAAATGTTATGAAATCTAAACACAATGCTTATTACCACAAAACACAGATCAAATTTGAGTGTTGTTAAATTCTGGAGTAATGTCCCTTTATAACTTTATATGCAAGCAAGGGCATCATCTGTGTCTCATGGACACATTATTTATTTATTTATATAAGAATATAAATATGTTAACCTTATGATGCTTCTATTGTAAAGACCTGTTGACTATGCCCTTTGTTATGACTATTTGAAATGTTTAAATCACTAACTTATCAGCAATCTAGGTAAAAAAGAAAATGAACTATTGAAAAGTCAAAAATAGAAATTTCTTTTCTCAGGAATTTGTACAGATTCTTAATTTTACCTTTGCAGCCAGTCCTCAGAAGCTCCACCTCCAAAGACTACAGCACCAATTAGACCAATAGCTTCTCCTGTTGCCAGAGCCCATCCTACACCTAGTCAAACCCAGGCCAATATGAAGGCTACAGCTAGTATAAGACCTATGCCTTCTCCATTATCTGTTGCTATTACTACACCTACTGCAACTGTGATGCCAACAACTGTATCCCATCAGGAACCTCAGGAGGATGGGGTACCAGCAGCACAAATATCTCCTGTGACAACAACAACAAGGCCTACACAACAAGTCCAGAGAGTTATACCTCAGCAAGAGTTGTCAGGTGAAGTTCAAAGAATAGTACCCAGATGTTTTTTGAAGTTTTTTGTACTATTTTCATTACCGGTAGTGATATCTATAATACTAAAATTACGAGGTCCAATTTGTCAGCCGTCATCACGTAAAAACGACGAATCAAAGAATTCAACTTTATATATAACTAATATAGTACTAAGGTGTAGATTAAAAATTACACCACTCCAGGCCCTTTTGTATTCCACGTAATTAATATTGCCAATAATTAAGAAGTTCCGGGTCGAGTCCGATACCGATACCAATAGTATATTCACCTGTTACCTATTACCTTATCTGTACGTTCCGCATCTGACAGGCGCACCAACAAACGGTGTATTCAGGATTAATATGCTATATACACGGGTCATAATCACTACTAAATTGTCGAATTGTTACCTATTGTAATATTTTAATCAGAAAGACTTTCTAAGATAACAATACGAATACTAAAAATCTGGACTAAAAATAAGGCGTATAGGTACAGTTTTCAATTTGTTAGCGGGCATGACGTAAAACAGCGAATCAAAGAATTCAACTTTATTTATAACTAATATAGGACAATGCTGTTGATTAAAAAATACTCCATTCCAGGACCTTTTGTTTTCCAAATAATTAATATTACCAATAATTGATAAGTTCCAGTTCGACGGGTTCAAACAGAAAGATTTGAAAGCAGAGAAAACTGTGTATCTTATAATCGGCATGACTTTATCAGATGACAATACTAAGTAATACTAAAATAATGCTTGCGCATAGTTATATACTTTAATTCAGTCAAGGACCCGCGATATCACAGGTGTGTTCTAGTCATAATTAGTTTTTCAGGTTCAATTTTACAGAACATAAATTTATATTCTTCCATGTTAAGTAAACTTTAAAAGTTATACGTAAATGTCCTAAAGTTGTAACAAAAATTTTACCAGAATCTGTGACATCTCCCATGTATTGTTCCTTGACCTTAAAAAATGTATCTTCAAAAACAGAAATCTTTTTACTGTAATATGAATGGTCACCGTAGCAATTAAATATCTAGTATCTAAAAAGGAGATCATCATATCAAATTACTGCAATAGTGAAATATAAACTTGAACTAATGGATCAATGATAAAGTTTTGTTATAAATTTATAATAACTCTTAATGTTTCTGTCGATTAGACATCATTTGATTCCAAGCATTTTTTTTTTATCAAGTATTCTAAATTCATTACAGACAGTTATCAGTACCTTTATGGAGAAAAATTTATTAGCTGCGGTATGTTTTAATTGATTTTGTTCTTCTTGCTATAGACCAAAGTTTACCAGATTCAGAATCATCACAACCAGAGACTGTTGTTGTAGAACCCCAACAGTCGACAGTACAGCAGACGACAGTTGTCACACCCATGACTCAGACAGCCGTAGCAACTACACTGGTACAACCTACAATACAGCCATCCACATCAGCAGGAACCAGTAGAGAAGGAGCAACTAAAAGAACAAGAGAGGATAGGTTACTAAAACTATTTTGAAAAATATTTTGCCTAAGGATTTAAGATCTTAATTTTAACATTGTTTATGGGGCAGCTAACTGAATACCCTTGCCATTTAATAGATTGTGTTTTCATAGCACATTCTTAGATTGTGATAAATTAATGCCATATGATTTTGTGTGTAGCTTAATATGAAGGATTTCATGCAGCAAGCAACTTTGATTAAAGTTATTTCTGTGATTAATTTTAACTAGCAATCACGTAGTCCAGTTTTAAATAAATCACATGATGAAAATCCCATGAAATGCTGTCATTATGACCTAAATTTCACAAGCCCTTCTTGCAGTTAAATTAAATTTAACCTCCATAACAGATTTAAAAATTATTATTTCATGTTTTTTTCATTAGAGGCAAACTTTGAAAAGATGGATTTCCTGTATTTATGAGTAGGAGAGAATTTTATACATCCTAAAAAGATTTTTTTTTGGTTGAAATTGTTTCCTTTTAAAAACCTACTGATACCTTTATTCATATTTCTAAATTTTGTGCTCCACTTACATTTTAGTATTTAGTTTTTAAAATATGTTTTTTACAATCATTTTCAGTGCTGAAGAAGAAACTGAAGCTAAAAGGTCAAAGGTGATACAACATCAGGTAGGTGTTACCAGGTCAACCATGATACTGATATGTCACGGTATAGGATTAACAAACATTTATTGCAAATAATGCGACTGGATGAGTATCGCAATAATAAAAACTAACATTCTGATATCTGATGCATTAATCTATCTGTATGCATATTTGCCTAAACTCAATTCTTTAAAAATTGCAATAATAAATGCACACAAAAAATTTGAAATTTACAGTAGTTTCATATTAGATTTAGATATTTTCACAGTGTGTTTGATTAAATATATATAATACATATGGATTGCAAGTCACAGAAGAAAAAAGCACTAGAATTTTCCATTGTACATTTGTTAATTTCTGATGATTCAAAGACAAATTTAAAAAAAAAAATCTAAACCTTTTATTAACACTATTTTATTTATAAACTACTGTGGTTTCATATTTGGTGGATACCAATTTCCGTGGATAAAAAAAAAATTGTATTTTCGTGGATATTTGATACATTAAGAATTATAGGATACAGCTAGGGAATTATTAGATTATCAACAATAATTAAAATCTTTATATTTGTTTGTTTTTTCAGGAAGCTCAGGTGATACCCAGTATAGTGGTCACAGAATCATCAGACAGATTACAGGAACAGTTACCAGATTACCTAAGTGCAGAGGAAGAAACACAAACAGAGGAGCAGACGCTAACAAGTCTAGCAGATGACCAAACTCAGACATCAGAACCTGCAACACTGGTAGTTATTTAAATACATCATATTTGATAAGCACATCATTAGACTGTCATATGCCACATTTAACAATTTGTTTTATGATGCAGTTTTTGTTGATGGTTTGGGGGGATTTGTAACATTATTATAGAGCAAAAAAGTGTCCTTTTAAGGTTGAACTAGTGGGGAAGACAATTTTCTTTTTGTTATTGATGCTTTGAGAAATTTTGGAACTCTATTTTAAAACAATCACAACATCATATCATTAAGTGATTTTACATTGTGAAATATGAACAAACTAAGAGTTTAATGATGGACTTAGTTTAATATTAGCCATGTGATGAAATAGAATATTTATTTTAAACCTTGTTTTAATAACTATATTTTTTTTTCTGAACAGACCTTCACTGAAGAAGATATAGCAGGTTCACAACAGCAGTCAGATGTAAGTACCATAATTTTCTCTGTTCCTGTTCATAAACTTGTTCTTGTTCAAATACAGATGTATGCTTGTTGTCCCACACATAATGCAATTTTGGGGGACATGGAAATATTGGGCGTCTCTCTGTCCCGGTATCCCTACGTCCACCCTTACATCTGGTCTTGTTGGCGCTCTCATAGCTACAATTCTTTCCAGATTTTTATAAAACTTATTCTATAGGTTAATGTCAGCACTACCTCAGACAAATTTTATAATGTGGACCATCGATTTATGCCCCTTGGAAATATAAAATATGTGCAATGCAGGGTACATTGAAGCTCTGTTCTTTTATTCTTTTTCATTTACCATGACAAATGATTGTTTTCATTTAAAACAGACATATGCTTCTTAGTCCCCGACCCATGAAGTCGATGTTTCTGATGAGAAATATAAAAGAGGTATTCAGTTACCGTTTAACCAGGATTCATCGTCAACTGTCTGAAGGGTGAATCCTGGTAAACTGGGATTAGTTGGTGAAAGGGTTAACATGCAAACAATGTATCGACTGATGATTTATATGTTTAATTTATCAATGTTCTATCTTGATACAGTCAGATATACATGTACATAGTGAAATAAGAATACATGTTACTGTGATACGAATGTTAGATTATTTATCTATCTTGGTATTCGCTATCTGAACAATTAGTGCTTATTGTAATCTTAGTAATAGAAATATGTTTTCCTCCTCAGACTATCTGAATAAGTTGGGCAATTGTAATGTTATTAATAGTGATGTTTTCCTCCTCAGAATGTAGGCACAGCCAATGTGGAAGAGGAAGAAGCTGATGATGAAGATGGTATTATTATACTAGATGAAGATAATGAGGAAAGTGTAAGTATTATTTACCTAGTAAATAATAAGGAATAATTCTTATAAGTTTTTACTTTATCTCATTTGTCAACAGTCCCTGGTTAGAATTATGATGGTGAAAAATGTAACATTGTCTACAATAAATGTTCTGTGCATGTCACATTGTCTACAATACATGTTCTGTGCATGTCACATTGTCTACAATACATGTTCTGTGCATGTCACATTGTCTACAATACATGTTCTGTGCATGTCACATTGTCTACAATACATGTTCTGTGCATGTCACATTGTCAACAATACATGTTCTGTGCATGTCACATTGTCTACAATACATGTTCTGTGCATGTCACATTGTCAACAATACATGTTCTGTGCAGGTCACATTGTCTACAATACATGTTCTGTGCAGGTCACATTGTCTACAATACATGTTCTGTGCAGGTCACATTGTCTACACTACATGTTCTGTGCAGACCACATTGTCTACACTACATGTTCTGTGCATGTCACAATTTGTCTCATCAATACAAACAAAGCAAATGTTTTTATATGTTGATAATTTGAGAAAAAGAGCAGATAATTGTCAATGTTGCAATCATAGTCTCATGTAAACTCAACTCCTAATGTGATATTCTGAAATTGATAAAATACTACACAGTTACCAACACTACCTCAGGATGTGCATAAGATATATGATCCTGGTCCTATATGTTCAAAGGGGAAATAATGAAATTAACTTTCTTCAATATTGCAATGAGTAGTAATAGTCTCATGGAAGCCAACTCCTTAACAGTAAGAGAGATATTTATACTATTTTAGGATGTGCATACAGAAATGTACCTGTCTTACATGTATACTGGGAATCTTTAATATTCTATTAGCCTTGTTTACAGTATTGTTTCACTTTTGTGATATCCACTGTTCTGGTATAAATTAATTCTAAATTATACAGTTTGATAGTCTGAACAATTTGAACAAAATTCTAAATGCAGGGTGAAGAAGAATATGGGGATGAGAATGAGGGTGATGATGAGGATGAGGTCGAGGAAGAAGAAGTAGATATTTACGAAGATATGGACGAGTATCATGATGCTCAGGAGGGAGATGAACCAATACAGGAAGATGAATATCAAGGGGTAAAATAAAGATATCAATATATTTTACAAAATGGTTAACAAAGATGATTTCAAATGGTTCAGGGTGTGGAAATTCTAGTGTAGATGAAAAAATTGTTATAATTGTAATATCATAATGCTGAGAATGTTTAAAAGATGTCAATTCAAATATAAAGCATGGGATATTTTGTTTATTACTGTGATGCCTAGAGGTATGAACTATTACTTAGTAAAATTATTTATAGTACTTGACAGATGGAAATAAAACTTTATTAGAAGAGTTTTAGCTAAACTTTTTCTAATAGTTTTTAATCTAACTTATTAGAAAGGTTTAAATAAACTATATTGAGGGGACCCTTTTAACATATTTGTTATCTAGTTGAATTGTCTTTAGCAGGATGGTGATATGGAGGAAGAGGAGGGTTATTCTGTGGAGCAGGAAGATGACATGCAGGATGATCAGAGAGGAGATGAGGAGGAGGAGGAAGAGGATGATGATGATGCTGTAGTCGTTATAGGTCAGATGTTATACTTACTTACAATTAAGATATACTGTGGATTTGTTAATTTTTGTTGGTATCAATTTTATTGGTTTGGGGAAAACTTAATTTCATGCCATTTCTGTCTAATTTTGAATCAGTATTGTATTAGAAGTTGTGTATTCCTATTTCTTGCAGAACTAGTGGAATTGCAGGAAAATTGATATATTCATATGATATTGGATATCTCAATTTTTTTCAATCTGTGTTTTTTCCTCATTGCACCATATGGTTTAGGTTTGATTGAAATTTACAAACAAACTTACCTTAATTTCAACTCTTAAGTAACCAGTTTAAATTTTTCTGTGTTTGGTATTTTTGTCCTGTTTCTACAAATAATGAATCTACAGATTCAAAACTCTAATGCTATGTTTAAAGTCTAGCATTAAGTCAGCTGAATGGGTGAGTAATTAAAAGTGCCAACATTTTTGTCTACAAAAGTTCAATGTTAACAATACATGAATGTCTGGAAGAAGTGATTTGATCTTCACCCCATCTAAACAGTTCAGTTGTTAGATTGCAATAATGACCGAGTCGGAGTCTAAGAAACTACACATGAAAGTGTTGTATATAGATTCATTATAATGACTGTATGCCATCTGACATCTGATGTCATTTGATCTTGCTCTATTTTAGAAATCATTGTTTTATTGTTATTAAAATATTGCTGATAACAAGTGCAACCTTAAAGAACTATTTGTATACATAGGGAGGATTTTTTATTATTCAATTTTAAAAGTTAATAATGAAGCCATTACAATGTCGAACTTATTTTATAGAGAGTGATGAAGAGGATTCTAGAATGGAGGCTCAAGAAGTTGAAAACCAACCTACTACACAGGCAAATACAGTTTCTGTCCAACCAGTGATGCTACAACAACAGGCTCAACCAATCGAAAGGCAGACATCTGTCACTAGGGCACAGTTAACTCCCTTTATAATTGGGGTAAGATGACATACCTATGTTTGTTATATCAAAATATCCTCAAGAATGTACTTAGGTGAGGTTTAGGAAAATTTATGTCAGATTTTCGAACGAATTGTTTTTTTCGTTAGATACAGGAAAAAAGATTTTGCCCCATAACACCAATTTTTCTCATATAAGACTTCAATAGTTCACCTATTTTTCTTTTCATGTAAGACTTCAATAGTTCAAAAAAGGTCATATGAAAATTTAGCCAGATTCTAGATGTCTTTTTTTTCAATTTAAGACACAAATAAAACCAAGGCAAATATAAGGAAAAAGTCTGAGTCAGTCATTTCCCAGCATTTTTTAAAATCCAAATATCTCAAAAAGGAGCTAGGGTTATTATGATTGTGATAGATGACGCTATTTGAATACCAGTATTGTTTTATTGACTTTATATATTCTAAAGCCTAATCTAAATTCTGGTTATATGAACATGCAACAGATATGAGTATAAAGTAAAATAAGACAGTATTTTGATTTTGTATATAGAGCCAGGGATATGAAGATGGAGAGGATGGAATAGTACCCAGTACACCAACTTTATATATACCTATGAGAGGGGACGGATTTGCTGAAGCTATCAGGTATTAACTATTTTATTGTTATACTTCATTGGCAAACAATTTATATGTTGATCAAATGTTTAGCACTGGAAAAAAACGTGAGAATATTTTTGGAATTTAAAACCAAATATTGTAGGGTTATTCTCTGCACTCTCAATAGACCACTTTCGAGTTTGTTTGTCAATTATTCGCCCCTTGGTGACGTCATTTACTTGATAGACTGGATCGCCTGTATCATCAAGCTTCTTAGTGATCCTCATTGTGCAGGATAAACTAAAATAATATTTGTTTATTAGGTACTAATTACAATTCCCTAATGAGAGCTGTGCTGAAAGACAATTATGAGAATTCAATTTGCTGAATAATTCGTGCAATATAGCTTTATAGTTTTCCAACCACTTACTGATGGAACGGAAGTGACGACGCCCCTAAACGCACGAATGATATTCACTAAAACCAAAGTTTTTGATGGAAATGCATCAAAAACGTGTACTATAAGAGACAGTATCTTTAAGTCTTACTTAGTTTTAAAATGAATGATGTTTTGAACTTGTGAATTGCCTATGTATAAGGTGGGTCTCATTGGGGTCTAAGCGTGACGCGGGATTACCAATGTTTCGTAAGCGTGACATGTGAAAGTCAAATTATTGTGCCGTGAAAACCGGAAATGAAGTCTAGCGGGACACAGGAAATTGCAAAATAAAGGAGAATTGCTTATGTACATAGTGTAAGCGGGATACAGGAATCTGACAGAATCATAAGCGGGATCTGGGATCAGAACCCCCCAATGAGACCCCCTATTAATATTTCTTGTAACATCAAACGAATGTGATTGCCAGGAGAAAGTTAACCCTATGTTCAATGATTGTCGTTTGTTGATGTGGTTCATAAGTGTTTCTCATTTCTTGTTTTCAATATAGATTAGACAGTTGTTTTTCTGTTTTAATGATTTTACACTATTCATTTTTTGGGCCTTTCTTAGCCTGCTGTTCAGTGTGAGCCAAGGCTCCATGTTGAAGAACGTACTTTGACCAATAACTGTTTACTTTTACAAATTGTGACTTGGGTGGAGAGTTGTTTCAGGTGTAATACCACCAAATTGTGGTACATCCAGTTATAGGTCAAATGAAAATATCGCCTTGAATTTGACAGTTGTAGGTAATAAATCCTACAGTTTATTGCAGTAAAACTTTTCTGTGTCATAAACATATGTCTTAGGTATTTCAAAGCACCAGTATTTTTTTATTTGGGGTTTCTATAGAATATTTTGTAAATTTGAGGTTACATGGTTACTAAATCTTGTACACAGATAAGATAAGGGGAGACATTTGATTGGTTAACTTCCAGTGATGGTTATTTTCTTATATGTAATGAAATGTTATGTGATTTTTTTTTCTATAGTATTGGACAGGATAAAACTTTACTCATGCAAAGTATTCCTTTATTTGAAAAAAAGATAAATTCTGCACAATTTTTTGAAAAGTGCAAATTTAACAAAGACTAATAGGTTAAATCAATGGTGGTATTACACCTTTATTTGCACTCATACCACATCTTCTTATATCTATTAAAGCTTAGATTCAACTAGATGTATTGAAAAATGCAGCCACCAGGTATTAATAATTTACACCACAAAAATACTATGAAATGTTAAATTATACAAATTAGTGAATTGTAACAGCAGTATAATCTGAATTATTTTACAGTTCACCAATGGTACAGCAAAGATTTACTTTTGGATTGTCATCATCAGAGAGTCATTCAGACTTGGCTCAATTAGAATCACAAAGAGGTTGGTTTAACTTGTAATATAAATATTAAGTTCAATGTAATGGAAAAGATACACTAATATTTGATTAATAGAACAATCAGAACAAGGGTTTATTTGATGTAAAATAATAAGTTTTTGTTGTGACAATTTTTTGTTAACTGTAGATGTTTTGGTGAAAAACAATGAATGCTTGTTTAAACATGATAATAATAGATGTTAATAGATCAATTAATCAGTTAATAGTTCAGGTAAAATATTGAAAGATAAGAAATATTAGATATCAGATTTTGAGCCGTTTTTAGCATTCTAAAATGACAGGTGAACAGAAATTTGGCAAATAGATTAATTGTGTTGGAGTAAGTTAGAGTATCTGTTGTATATTTTTTATTAAGTAAGGTTTATATTTTTTATTTGCAGCGTGTGGAATGGATGATACTCGTATGGACTTATCACAGTTACAGGAGGGTAGTGGAAGAAGTGTACCTAGTACTCCACTTAGGACAACAGCTCCTGGTAGGTCTACAGTGGAATCAAATATAGTCAGCGATATTAATTTGTGTATCATAGAAGATAAAAATGTATCATGAGATATTAATTTGTGTGACCGAGAAGATAAAAATATATAATAGGATATTTTAATTTATTCCAACAGTTAATATTTCAATCAGACTAGTTCTATCATAAGTGCAATAAACATGAATCTAGGAATTACATGAACATCATGCATCAGTTTTTAAATATCAAAAAGATGGTTGCTTTACATTTGACATTAAAACATGTGGTCTGTCGTGAGCCACAAAAACAAGGAAAATTTGTAAAACATTTATAAATCTAAATTCATAGTATATTATTATAGTAAGGGTTGACAAAGGAAATGGCTATTAGGTCCAATCTAAATTGACAAGGATTATAAAATTACCTGCCTTTGGTTGGTGATTCACTCCAGCTTCCTCGCTCAATAAAAACTGTCCAAGGTAGCTAACAGTGGCATTAAAACACAGCAAAAAAACAACAATCAAAAATACACATCTCTTGTTTTCCTATGTAAAAAGGTGAATATAATCAATAAACTTTAATTCTGACTTATCTAGATGTATTCATTGATATTTATTTATTTTAGTATCAATCAGTGAGTCAGCCTTGGCAGCAGCTGCAGCAGCCAGTCAGGCAGCCACAGAATCTACTCAAGGAACAGAGGAAAGTCATTCTACACAAGATGTACCAGGGTTTGTATATTAAATATAATAAAATTAGCTGTATTTCATACTGTTCGTGCACTAGACAAGTCTTCACAAATATTCATGTCAGGGTTGTTTGGTTTAAAATATCGTTGAATTTCTGTTTAATGGGAGAAAAACAAATATCAAGAAAAAGTGTAATCTTCTGAACTGTTACGAATTTGAAATTAAACTATGAAATTGTACCCGTTACTAGTCTAGTACCAGTTACTGTTAGTAATTCACATTTTTCATTGAACATTGTCAACAGGAACTCCTTTTGGAATTATTAATGCACTGTAGTGAGGGTTACAAAAAGTTTAGTTTTAGTTAAACTAAACAGAATAAATTAAGCCATGAAATTTATCACTCTAAACTAGCTGAGATATAGCTGGACTGTCTGACTAGCCATGACATCTGTTTGTATATTTTGTAGACTTTTAGAGGAACAGACAGAGCCAGACTCTACAGACACTGGTGACAATGCTCAAGGTAATGTGATGATTAATTATTTTTTGTTCTTTCTTGTAAATTACCTATATTTATATGTTAAGCTGTTCCTGAAAAACTACATTCTGTAAATTCAGAAATAATTGCGAGATTCTTTTTATGCCCCATTTATTGGCATTATGTTTTCTGGTCTGTGCTTCCGTCCGTCTGTCCTGCTTCAGGTTTAAGTTTTTGGTCGAGGTAGTTTTTAATGAAGTTGAAATCCAATCAAATTGAAACTTAGTACACATGTTCCCTATGATATGATCTTTCTCATTTTAATACCAAATTAGAGATTTTCTCACAATTTCACGGTCCACTGAACATGGAAAATGATAGTTCGGATGGGGCATCCGTGTACTGGGGATACATTCTTGTTACTGCTAATTATGCGATTGTGTGAGAATTGGAAAAATAAAAGCACACATTTGGATATCTGATGTAATTATATGTACGCAGATTTTAATTTAATCATTCTTCACAAATTGCAATAAGAAATGAATGCTATAATTTCTGAATTAACTAGATAAATACTTCTATATGATATAGTTTATGGTAGCCCTACCACAAACTATTATTTTACTTGCATCTGGCATTAAATTTAGACAACATTCACATTATGAAGATAAGATTTATGATATTAACTACTTTTAGGAGTAGATGATACAGATGGCCAGCCAGGAACATCAGCTGACTCTGGAGAACAAGACGGAGCATCTAGAGACGACACATCTGATAGATCAGATGGTAAACGTTATTTTATACCCTTTTTAAAATGAATAAAAGATATGTTAATGAGTTAGTAATCCAACCGATACAAAAATACATCTAGAAGTCAAGGTACAGTCTTCTTCAACAAACAAGTGAATATTCTCTGTCTGTTTACTTATTTACTTAAAAAAAAAATTGTATTGACACACTGACGAACTGTAAAGTTCAAGGTAATAAAGAATTTGACTCTACCCTATATATCATGCTATAAAGTTCACACAGTTCATAAGTAAGGTGGTTGTTTTTTAGCATAACAAATTCTTTATTGTACATTTGTTGTGAGGGGTAAATTAAACAGATTATCAAAGATCAACAATGTATCTTCGGTTAATAGTAAAAACTAAGAACTAATGGCTGATGAAGATTTCATTTAAAATAGATTTTGCCTGATAAACTTTTTCAGGCATTATTTAATAAAAAAAAAAAATCCTTCTTTTTAATTAACATATATTTTAAAATCATCAACATATGTAAATAGCATCAACATATGTGCAATAAGTTAATCTAATAATTTATATGTCTAATAATATATTGAGTGAATTAATATTTAATTGAGTACAACAGTCTTTTACAGGTCAGGTAATAATTGTCTTATACATTACAATGGTGATTATGACTACTAATAATTTTTTATTCGGTAGTAATATCATATTCATGAATTTTTATGCCCCACCTACGATAGTAGAGGGGCATTATGTTTTCTGGTCTGTGCTTCCGTGCGTCCGTCCGTTCGTCCGTCTGTTCGTTCGTCCGTCTGTCCCGCTTCAGGTTAAAGTTTTTGGTCGAGGTAGTTTTTGATGAAGTTGAAGTCCAATCGACTTCAAACTTGGTACACATGTTCCCTATGATATGATCTTTCTAATTTTAATGCCAAATTAGAGATTTTACCCCAATTTCACGGTCCACTGAACATAGAAAATGATAGTGCGAGTGGGGCATTCGTGTACTGAGGACACATTCTTGTTATGATTAAAAACAATAATTGGTAGACAATAAATCTGTCTTATAATTAGTGGAAAATGTATCTGTTAAAAAAAATATAAAATGTTATGAAACAGACTTTTAAAATCATCCAGTTTGACTAAAAATAATCCATTCATTTCTCCTTAGAAAAGCCAAAGATACAGCCAATTGTATGGGAAGCTGGTGCTGCCATAAGAACACAAACAGGTCATACTGGTCCGTCATTCCGTTCACGTCCACCTCGACGAGGACAGCCTCCATATCAAGGTCATAATCAACAGAGAGGTAGAGGACAGTTTAGTCAGAGAGGCAGGAGTCCTGTTCCACGTAGTACACGAGGTGGAACTAGAGGCAGTAGAGGAGGCATGTTCAGATCTCCAAACATGTACTGATCTTAGCTATATACTGTAACTTAACTATGTTTGTCAAACCATTTAAGCATGGATGTTAAATTTTTAAAATCATCAGTGCTGATTATGCCTGAAAAATTATTATTTAGCATTATGTTATTTGAAACATCAATACATGATTAAAGGGGCACTAGCTGCTGAATTCATGGTCACCGATTTGACTCAAATTCTCATATTTTATTTATAACAATGTAAAATATTTTCCAAACCACCAAAAGTATAAAATAAACAATTTACAGGACATGGTCTCAATAAGTTGTAGCTTCGTAGCCATCTAATTAACTATCAAATTAATCGTATATGACCATATAAGCAATGTAAACATAAACATGGATATAAATAGATTAAGAAACTCATGCAATTGGATTTTTATAGGTCTGTTAAATTTTGTATTAAAAATTAATGTTTATCATCGTTTTTTACCTTTATGAGAATGATTTTGTGTGGATTGAATAAGTTAATCAAATTATTTACCTTGGTTTCACTTTCAATGTTGACATTCTTTTCCTTTAAATACCCATACACGGACAATGCATGCATTATTCTATCTTTTTCTACGGGTTAAATTGGAGTTCACTTGAATACGGATTTAATGAGGTCGAATTATTCACTTGCAAGTGAATAATTCATTATCAATGTTTATGAGCTTAATTTTACAAAATTGAACCATTTTAGCTGATAAAAATAAATTATTATTTCACTATTTCACTTTCATTAATGATTGAACAAAAACAATCATACTTTTGATTTTTTATATATCTCGTAGCTAGTGCCCCTTTAATGAAAAATATTATGACTGACACAACAATATTAATGAAACATTCTGAAACTGTTGAATTTAATAGTTTTATCATGTGCAATATAAAAAATTTGTCTTATAACAAGTGTAAAATAAAGTAAAAATTATAATTGGTACCACATTTTATTGTTTGTTTCTTGTTTTGGTAATTCAAGAGTTTTTGAAGTATATCAGAAAGGTTGTTTAAATAATAGTGCTAAGAGATTATTGATTGTTAGACATTTTTAAAGTAAATGTGAAGCATATTTCTACAGTAAAAGATGTCAACGTATAAATGTTGTCTTGACTTTAATTTGTTCCCCAGTGATCTCTAGAAATAAAAAAAAGTTGTTTTGTTAAAACGAATGATAACCTTTCATTAAAATCACATTTTATGATAAGTGGGACACAAAATAACCTAAAGCATTGAAATAAACAATGTATACATTTGCTCACAATGTTTTTTATTGGATTTTTTAACAGTCTTTGGCACTATTAATAACTTCAGGCTTGTTCTAATAATTAAACAAAAATTTAAAAATTTAATACGAGACAGAAAATGTGAATTCTGTATAATAATATTTCTGTTCATATGCTCCTTGTTGCATTTCTATGAATGATTGTGTATTTAACCATGTAAGTAGGAATGGTTTGTTATCAATATGAATGATATGTGGTAATGAATGTCATTTTGCATTAAATGATAAAATGTCATTGTTTGTTGTTATTGTGTTGCCTGACCATGTCCAGCATCTAGTGATACATGGGTGAAGATGATGATGGATGGCTGCTCAACTTCTATCGGCAAATTGGATGCATATTCCAAGAACATGTTAAATGTAATATTTATATAAAACTGCTTTGTTCTAAACAAACACAAGCGGTTATAATTTTAATGTGCTAGTTCACAAGGTAATAGTTGCAGAAAGATGTGTCCCATACCAGGGGACATAATTCTGACTTCAAGACAACCAGTCTATACTGTTTCTATGTAATGCTGCATGCTTAGTGAAAAAGTAGCAAAATCCATTATAAAAATCTTTGATTTGAACCAGTCAGGGTTCTTACCCATGTCCTTCTACACAATAGGCTACCACGAGGCCCAAAGAAACAATTGTAACACGTAGGGATAATTGTTTTTGCTAACTTTTCACCTGACAGGGTCTAGCTGTTGTAATACATAATCATCACTTCTATCTCCTTATGTTATTATCCAAATCAACTGAACAGTAGATTACCAGCAAGCTTTTGAAACAGCTTGATAGAATTCAACTTAATGTTTTTCTCAAGGGGCATATCTTTGCTAATTTTTCAATGAAGATCAAATTGCAAATTAAATCTTTTATAAGGAGAATCAGAATCATTGACAGGAAAAATGTGAACAGAAATGGAACTTAGAATTATAAAGTTTAAAACAGCTCTAAAATGAGCCAATTTACAGTAACTTGAAGCAATTTGCACCTGCTATTTCAAATTAAAATCTGAATTTTTTTTCAGGGTTTCATTTTCGAAAACATGGAGAAAAAGGGAAATTTATTATTATAAAAAGAAATTGTAATCTTGTGAAAATGCCCTAATTAAGGTGGCAGACCTTTAAAAATTGAGCATTTTACAAAACTTAGTCTGCCTTATTAAGTGTAAGTATTCTGCTATGATTTCATAGTTCACTAAAGTTAAATTGTAATAAGAAGTGCATTTTCATTTGATTCTAAGTACCAAAATTTTAAAATAACTTACTTGAAACCTGCAAATTACAAAAAATGGCTACCAAATATTTTGTTGAATAGTTAGTAAAGCACAAGAAAAATTTGTCTGTTGTTAGTAGCATTCAGAATTTGGAAGTTCATTTCATTATGAATATGGTCCTAAAAGTTAAAGCTTTAGATTTGGGGATAACAAAGTGATGATGCCTACAAGAAATTAATAAGTAAGCTCATTGTTGCAAACTAAATATAAATACCATGCTATCTGTAAAATCATGTAAATGATCAGAAGCTAGCACTATACTTAAATAATAATGTATTCAATGGATTAATTTTTTTTCAACATCCATACCTAGTCTAGAAATTATTGTAATGTTTCCAAAAAAACGCTCAAACTTTTGAAATCAATTTTATCAAAAAATTAGCTGAAACGTATGATTTTTGTCAAGCCTGCAACTTTTGTCGCTGAAATATCTACATAGGGATAGTGATTTGGACTCTGGAGGCCATGGCGGTTTTAGTTAATATTAGCTACCGGTATATATATCAGAAGGTGGAAGACCTGGAGGCTTCATACTTTATATATAGATGCCTTATATTACGAGGTTTTGGTCTGTCACATGTCCACTGTCCTTGACCTCATTTTCATGGTTCAGTGACTACTTAAAAAAAAAAAGTAAACTTTTTTTGTATTGTTAATTTCTCTCTTATTATGAGTAATGGGATAACTATACTGATATGTGTGTTCCTTTAGAGATCCTCGTGTCTGTCAGACAGTTTTCACTTGACCTCATTTCATGGATCGGCGGAACAGGGAAATTTTGGTTGTCAAGTCCATATCTCGTATACATTTATTACTGTAAGCAATAGGTCTACTATATTTAGTGTATGGAAGGATTGTAAGGTGTACATGTCCAACTAACAAGTGTCATCTGATCTTGACCTCATTTTCATGGTTCAGGTAGCACTCCACAGTTAGAAAATAAAATTAAAAATGAGCCACAAAATGTCTTATCTCCTATTCCTGGATTTCTAATACATTAACCTAACTGTTTGTGTTGTACATGTGCATATTTATGTAATCAGTATCTTCCATAGATTTGATTTTCAAAAGTTAAATGGGTGTATCCATGGCAACATTCTGCATTTATTTACAATAAAATATTGCAAAAAGGGGGGTAAACATGTCACATATCCCCCCAAAATTTGGATCAAACTAGAATTGCAATGCCCTTGAGTGATACCTTTTTAGATACTGTTCTCATAAATCTTCCTAATGATCAAATAAAAAATGGGTGTCTTTCGCCTCATTTTTTTGTGTTTTGGTATGTTTTTCTTATACTGTATGGAATTTACTATATTTGGTGTATGGAATGATTGAGAGGTGTACATGTCAAACTGGCAGGTGTCATCTAACCTCTTTTTTATGGTTCAGTGGTCAAAGTAAAGTTTTTGAATTATGGTCTTTTTTTCTAATACATGTACTACATGTTTATCCTATAGGTCACCTATATTTGGTGTATAGAAATATTTTATGATTTACATGTCAGTCTTGCAGGTTTTATTTGACCTTGACCTCATTTTCACGGTTCATTGCTGAGTGTTAAACTTATGTGTTTTGGTCTGTTTTTCCTAAACTATTAGTATCAGCAATAGGTCAACTATATTTGTTAACTTATATGAAAGGATTGTTAGCTGTTCATGTCTGCCTGGCATGGTATTTGGTCATTTTTTACTAAATCACAGTATTGAATGATTGTAAGGTGTACATGTATATCTCTTTTGGTGTATATGGCCTTGACCTCATTTTCTTTGATCATGTTAAGTTTATGTGATAGTAGTTAAGCTTTCTATTTAGGTAAGGACTAGCCACATAATATCAATGGTTTGTAAATAAGGCTAGATATTTCAGCGAGTGCACTCTTTTTATTTGAATTGTTGATAGATAGATGTTAATGGTTTTAGAAAAGATGTCGCTCAAATGTATTGAAATTCTACTTTTGACCAAATTTTTGGGGTCATTTGTGACTTTTTCAACCCACTTTTTTGCAATATTGCTTACCAAATAATACACATTTTTGCCATGGTTACGCCATAAAGGGATTATATTTCATCATCTCAACTACTTGAAATCAAATCTAAGGAAGATGCTGTTTTCAAACATATATGCGACACAATAAGTTAGCCTTATATGTAAGAATGCAAGGAAAGGAGGGGGTTTAAAAATTACGAGTGTCAATTTAAAGATTTATCTCAATCTGTGTATTGCTACCTAAGATGAATCAAACAAGAACAATACTAGGTCTGGTCCTACAAATTTGTTGACATAAAGAAATTGCATAACTTATAGATAATGGTGTGAGCTTAATACTTGATATGAGATGCTACCTTTAGTTTTCTTATTGTTTTTTAATACTGCTTTTTTTCACTAAGCCTTTGAAACATGTTTGGTTGATCAATGAAAAAAATGAATCCCTGGCTTCTTTGCATTTGTAGAACATTGAGCAACCTTGTAATAACTTTTCAAATAACTGAACAACAAGGACACAGATTTTTGATTCAAGATAAAAAACAAATTTATTGTTCATATATTACATATATATTGATTTACTTTTAAGCACTCGCATATTTTTTAATTTAAATCTTTAATCTATTGAATTGGCATGATCTTTCTGATATAATATAATAAACAGTTCATAAACTTTATAAAGTTAAAAATTGTCAGTGTTCAAAAACTAAAAGAAAGCTGATAATAAAATATATGTAAAGATGCAATCACAATGAACAAACACACATACTGTGAAAGACTAATTTGTAAGTGTAATAACAAATTTCAGATATACATAAACGATACAAGTAATGAACAAATAATGATAAAAGAAACAAATTCATAGCATGGACGGACATTTTTGAACATCTGTCAATAAATACTGTTAAAAAAACTTGGGCTCCCTTGATTGTTTATGCTAGAACTGCTGATTTTTGACGCTGCATTCCAGTAAGTGTTAAATTTCTTTCTAGTTCAGATTGTGGTTTAACTTGGAGTTTTTTACGGACATCCATACATCTATTATCAAGGTTTAATGAATTAATCTTGAGGGCTAGATCGTCATTGATTCTGTGAAGATTGTTCTCCAAACCATCAAGTGCATGTCTGAAAATAAATAAATCTCACATAAAGTATTGTTGAATATCAAAGTTCTATTTTGAATGAGTGAATTACGATTACAAGACATATAACCATGTTTTAAAAGACATAGAGTTAGGTAAGTCTAGAAAAAACAAGTGTAACTGTGAGCTACTGCTTACTGATAATACACCCGCCGCAAGTGGATAATGTCAATAGTGTAAAAATATGTAAGTGTTCGGTAAACAGGAAGTTGTCAAGTGATGAATCTGAAAACGCATCACACTGTATAGTTGACTAATATAAACCCTGAAACCAAATTTCAGAAATCCTGGCATTGTAGTTCCTGAGAAAAATGTGATGAAAATTTTCAACTTGGCCATCATGTGTAAAATGATACAAGTGTTCGGTAAACAGGAAGTTGTCGAGTGATGAATCTGAAAATGCATCACACGGTATGGCTGACTTATATAAACCCTGAAACCCAATTTCAGAAATCCTGACATTGTAGTTCCTGAGAAAAATGCAACGAAAATATTCATGGGACGGACAGAGGTAAAACAGTATACCCCCCCTTTTTCAAAGCGGGGGTATAATTAGATCAATCAAAGTATAAGGGATATGCAAGTAAATAAAATTGGTAACCAACCTTAAAAGCAAAAAAAGTTTCATGATATTTTAAACATTGTGTATTTACAAAAATACTGAATAATTTAGTTGGATACATGCACATGTAAGAATACTTAAATGTAGAAAATGAAACTTACTTTGCTTGTTTACATTTTTCTTCCAGAGCTCTCTTTGTTGCCTCCAATTGTTTAACTTCATCAGTAAGACCATACTGTGGAGCATCTCTACATAATTCTACATTTGGACGGTATGTCCTGTTCTCCAGACGTGTCTGGGCAAGTTTCATTGGTGCATCCTTAGCACGAATCTTCTCTTCAATACCTCGGATATCATTTTCAAGTTCAGCAATTTCTTCCTGTGTCTAAAAATTAATGTACAAAACTCAACTATTGTGTTACAGGAAAAAGCAAAGAAATATTTTTTAAATTCAAATAATAAAATTTGTCAGGAAAACATGCATGTTTATGGATTTTGCGTCATGTTTTCAAAAGATTATTTACCGGATTTGTAATCACATAAGCAACACGACGGGTGCCGCATGTGGAGCAGGATCTGCTTACCCTTCCGGAGCACCTGAGATCACCCCTAGTTTTTGGTGGGGTTCGTGTTGTTTATTCTTTAGTTTTCTATGTTGTGTCATGTGTACTATTGTTTTTCTGTTTGTCTTTTTCATTTTTAGCCATGGCGTTGTCAGTTTGTTTTAGATTTATGAGTTTGACTGTCCCTTTGGTATCTTTCGTCCCTCTTTTGCTACTTTCAGATATTTCAGCAACTTATGTTTCGAATTGAACTCTACATCCTATGATTCTATGAACTACATGATAAATCAGTCAGCTTTCATAATTTAACATGAACTCTTTATCATGCTAAAATTTTCTTTTTGAACAAATTAAATTACTAATACTCTTACATTTTTCTTTTGCCAATCTAGTTCATCCTTTGCTCTCTCAAACTCATGGATCCTTCTTCTGTATGCATATTCTGTTGCAATTTTCTGGGCTTCTAAATCGTTGGCAGTTTGTTGGAGTGTGTGATGGATTGCCTCACGTAGACGAGTTGATGATTTCATTTCTGCTTCAGCACGATCTTTGTTATATCTGGAGAAGTCTTCCCACTGTTGTGGAGTTGTGCTTCTACAATAAACAATGAAAATACATATAATATATCTAAGTTGGCTTTTATTGAATAAAAAGAAGTATCTAAAGTAGTAATATATGAGACTACTCAAATAGAATAGCACTTTCAAATATTATATAATAAAAGAAACTGCCATTGTCTGCATGAAAATATCTAACAGATATTTCATGTTAACTTGAAATACAGTGTATTTATACGTTTAGTATTCAACATATTCTAAGAATACCAAAATAAAAAAAGGTAATGACAGTTTTAATAGGATGCATTTAGGCTTTGAAAACAGACATCTTGAGATTAAACATTAAATTGCGAGTATTATTAAAAATTTACTAGTAAATGTAACAATGCATAATCCCATTTTTATACATGTAAAAGTGGAAAATCCACTTACTTGATCATGTGTCATCAGAAATTGTAAATGATGCAAATTGTTTATATCATGAGTGATATACATTTGTACTTTCAATTGTTAATCAAAACAATTAAAAAAAACAACATTGAATTGTTTAATAATAATTAATTGTATCAAAACTTTCAAGAACTGATACAGCAATATATCTTTTTTTCAATATGTTTCAAAAAAACATACCATATTTGATGACTTAAAAACAGCAATTTTCTACCTAAGTTTCCTATGGAAAATAAATAAGTATATGTTGTTAGGGCTGTACAATAATCTTACCCTTTTGGAACACGGAGGGAATCTGGTTTGAAACTGATGTTAGATGATCTATCTGTTAAATTATACTGGTCAATATCAATACCAAGTGCAATATTTTTATCTTGTAAATCAGCCTGTATCTGTTGACGAGCCTCTTGCAGTAAACACAATTGTTCAAATGCATCACCAATCCTTGACTGTAGTGCTTTCTTGATACCATCAATTACTTCAACTTCCTACAAAATATATTCATAATGTAATTTCTATTCATGCATTAATAATGTTTTTTTTTTTATAAATACGCAAAGCATTTATTATCAATCTTGAAAGATAACCTACATGTATATATAATATCTGGTGAAACTAAAGATCACAATGTTTTACACAATCAAGGTACAGTCCTACTAAGTTTTTAATTTGATGAATGATAAGACGTTTTACCCATATTCAATTCAATTTTATAATGAACAAGAATGTGTCCTCAGTACACGAATGCCCCACTCGCACTATCATTTTCCATGTTCAGTGGACCGTGAAATTGGGGTAAAAACTCTAATTTGGCATTAAAATTAGAAAGATCATATCATAGGGGACATGTGTACTAAGTTTGAAGTCGATTGGACTTAAACTTCATCAAAAACTACCTTGACCAAAAACTTTAACCTGAAGCGGGACAAACGGACGGACGAACGGACAGACAGACGAACGGACAGACGGACGCACAGACCAGAAAACATAATGCCCCTCTACTATCGTAGGTGGGGCATAAAAAAAAATTGTTTACATTGTATGTTCCAAACATAGAGAGTTGTCTCATTGACACTAATACTGCATCTTCTTATATCTACATGTTTGTATAACCAGGACTGTTTACTTTATTTACCTTATGTAACTGGTTTTCTACTTCATCTTGAACTACATCAATATGTTGTCTTCCTTCTCTTAATGTCAGACATTCAATTGCAACATCTGTTGGCAAATTTTTAGCTTCCAAAGATTCTTCTGTAAGTTCTTTTGCTTCTGAAAGGTCAGCAATTTCTTTATCAATATCAGCTAATGTCTTTTCTAAGATTTCTTTCCATGTCCTGATATTATCTACTCGGTCTCCAAGCCGTACATTATTGGAATGTTGATCCCATTTTGTTTGGTTATCAGTTTCATTCCTGAGAAATCTGCTTTCCTGACGAACTTGACCAGATGCATCTCTCTGCCTCTCAGCATTGGTTGAGATTGTGTAGTTACTTGTAAACCAATCTGGTGGCTGATACCGAGTTGTGGATCTTAGTTCTGTTGCCATTTTGCCTAAAATTATATAAAAATTGACATACATTATATGTAGTTGTTTAATAGGAAATTCAAATAGATCATCTATGAAGATAAACTAATAAGTTTTATTGTCTTATTAATAAATGGAAAACATCTTTTAAAGCTACTACCAGGCGCCTGTTTTTTTTTTGTCTCAAATTAAATATTTGTTCAGCAGATCACAAGATATTGTGCTAATAGACCTCACTGCTGTTTGTAAATCTATGCCACTTGACCAAGAATATGTGCGCCTCTTGAATTATTGACGTCTAACAACTATCACTTTTGAGTTTTCAATTGTTGTGTCAGATGCTTTCTGAAGTTTTACAGGAACCTTTGTGATGTCCAGTAATCGCAGAGGAATAGCAATAAGGTGTTTAAATTCATGATGAGATGTACATTCATGAATCATTTATGTAGATTGTGTAGGATACTAGATAGTGAGACTCAGTGTTAGGGTTAAGTTCTTATAACTTTACATTTTGACTATTGTTGGTATGACTTGGAAGCATTGCCTTCTTTATTTATATTAGAACCTGCATTAAGAAAAAAAGAACATCTGTATTGAAAATCGGTATACAATAAGACAGTGTTTATCTGTCAACACCAAGACGTCAAGAGCAATGAATATTGAATAAATCGATGAGTCTGGTGGTGTAAATTGAATTTTGATGTGTATGAATCAATGTCTACAAAAATATTTAACTTAACTGTCTTATTCTGAATCAAGGGACATTGTAAATTATTGAGCTTACCTAAAATCTGCTTGTCTATTGCACTCGGTTAATGTATTATGCGAATGCTTTCAGTTTCTAACCAATATGCTGTTGTTGCTAATGAAACATCAAACTAGTGTATTTGTTACGTTGTATTTAATTGGTTGAATCATTTAACAATGACCAATGAAAAATATCAATACTTCTTCTGATAAGTTGAAAGGTCAATTTCCATAGTGACGTCCACCACATCAATAATTTACCTTGCGGACAAAATATAAACAAAGGTGAATAACTCTAATTAACAATTTATTTTAGCAGACAATGTTAGTTAACGAACGAAAAAATAACACTTCCAATACTATGGCTGTAAAAAAAACAACACTTCAACAACTCACTAAAAATAGAAATAGAATAAAATAAATAAAAACAAACAAAAATACATAGAATACAGTCATAAAAGATACCCAAATACCAAGGGATAGTTGTGACCCTCCCGAAACTCATCTAAAAAAAAAATTAGAGAAAAACAAAATTTTGAAAAAAGCATTAGAGGCCATTTTTACAGATAATTCCATTTCGCTTTTTGAGTAACGAACGGGCTAAACAAATCTAGTTTTTTAAGGAAACAGGTGTTAGCGAAATAATATATCAGTTTGGCATTTTAGTCATGACTTTGCCGCAATGTTTTTTTTTGTTTGTATTTTGCCAGAAGTGCAACCACTTTTTTCTTCGGAGGAAAACCCACTTTTTTAAACAAATTGAATTTATAAAAATTAAGAACCGTTTTAGGTTTCCGAACCATGACATTGCGGTTCATATGTAGTTTATGGTCCGATTCGTGTTGGTTTTTTTTTTTTAAAGAATACTAGGGTTTAAATTTCAAAACATGTTGTTAAAAGGTCAAAATTTGAAGGACATTGGTGAGGGTGGAGTATAAGATGTAGGATCTCAATAATGATAGAAAGAATGACAAATTGTTTAGGTTCTGGTATTACAGTAACTTTTAAACATTTCAAAGGTCAATTTATATAATTAAAGAAAATTGAAAATTATTTCTTCATTTTCACACCCTCCACATAGAATTATCAAAAATACGTAATTAGCGGGCAATAGATACTCATTAATTGTATTGCCTTAAGGTAAATGATTTGTATCGGAACTAAAGACAAGACGAGACAAGATTTCTCTGAAGGCTTCGACTGTTGGACCATAGTTCTGTTCGAATTGTGACTGTTAAAGTCGAGTTTGTGAGTCCAACGAACCCCCCTTGGAAATTCCTGGCTACGGGCCTGTGGACATTCTTTAAAAACTTGTGGTAGCTTGTTCCATAGAACTATTCGATAAAAGGGATAACTAAATAAAAATAAAATTTGAAACCATATTTTGCAGTAGAAATTTGCCGAAATGTTCGGTTATATAGGGTTATTGCATGAATATTGGGGAATATTGTCCCGAGTAGAATTTTATATTGCACGAGCTTTCGAGTGCAATATATGTTCTACGAGGGACAATGTTCCCCAATATTTATGCAATAACCCTGTTATTGTATAGCAATATAATATTTGAAAGTAAAAAATGGTTTAAACTCAGATTTTGTCGTTGATGACTTCATGAATTTTGGCGATTTATTGCACTGGTGTAATATTATGTTTTATTGTTCTAGTATCTTTCGGAATAAGATTGGAGTATGTGACTTATGCGAGATTGCATTTATTTAAATTTATTCTGTGAAGTTCAACAATTTGAAAACATAATTTATTTGTATGATTATCATACACGTTTGTATTATCCTAACTAGCCCTATAGTAGGTGACACTCCTTTATATATATATATATATATATGTTAGCGGCTATAAGTGAAATTAGGCATTAAGCTTAAATCCTAGGCAATAAGCTAACGCCTAGGCATTAAGTTAGTGCCTGAAATTTTCAGGCATTAAGCTTATTTCCTGTTTGATGATGATTATTCATCCTATTGCCGAACATAATTTTAGGTAATAAGTAAACTCTGGAATTTTTGCATATTTGAAGATTTATTTTTGATATAAAGTCGATTCTTAATTATATTCCTTATCTTACATGTATAAATATACATTCATTTGATAGATCTTCAAATTTAGTATGCTTATTTAGTAATTTTAGCAGTTAAAAAAACGAGAATTAACTCATACTTTTTTCATGTTTTTGTGGTATTACAAAATATCAAAAAGATTTAAAAAGAAGTGATTGTATCCTATTAAAAAGGGGGGAGATTTTATAGAATAATTATAATATTCATTTGAAAATGTGTACCCTTCACTTGTCGAACTGGTAAAAGTAGACAAAATTAAGATATGATTTTTTTGCTCGCACCATTTTCCATTTTTTTTATTGGATAAGTAAATATTAACAAAATGATTTTAACACAAATTTCTATCAAGTTTCCATTTTTTTAAATAACATATTTTATTAATGATTTTATTTCCGGTCTCTTGTAGACAGTTGTCTCATTGGCAATCATACCACATCTTCTTCTTTTATATTTAGGATGAAACTGGTTTTTTTTGCATCGATAAAATTATATTTTTTTCTTTTGCTCATATTTAAACGTATGTTAATTGAAGTAATAAAATAAAACAGTTGAAGGTACTCAGTATTTATATGAAAGATGCACGAGAACTTTCATATATAATATCAAAATTATTTATTACCCTTTTATCTAAAACTGATAAAAAAAATTAATAATTAATCGGTTTTTAAGTTAAAGTTGTTTGATACAATTTTTTTTTTCATTTGCTATTTTCTTTTACGCCAATACTTAGGACAGCGGTTCGGACATCATAGCTAAGATAATCCTACGATAGCTTAAATGTGCATGCTGAGACATTTCGTTGGTCGGTCCTAACTTTATCATAATTACTGTCATAAGAATATCTTAAAGGACCAATCTTAGGACAGCTTCGATAAACAGGCCCAAGTTCTTATAATGTTATTATGTTACAAATATCTTTTTATCTAAATGAATAAATGTCTTTTATTTACTCGCATTTATATTTTAGGCATTAAGCTTAAAGCCTGCACTCATTTTTTAGGATTTAAGCTTAAAACCTAGGATTTAAGACTAATGCCTAACATCATTTAGGCAATAGACTTACTGCCTAGGCATTAGCTTATTGCCTAGGATTTAAGCTTAATGCCTAATTTCACTTATTGCCGCTAACACACACATATATATATATATATAAAGAAGGTGTGGTATGATTTCCAATGAGACAACTCTCCACTGGAGACTAAAATGACACAGAAATTAACTTGGCAATTATAGGTCACCGTATGTATGTTTGGCAGACAGACAGATGCCATAGCACAGTAAGTAACAAAATCACACAGGACACAAAAGTTCAAATTAATTAGTTCACATTCATTTGACGCCACTCAGATTTGAGAAGACTAAATCTTATATATGCAGAAATTCTGATGATATGTGCTATATCTATTATGGAAAATGAGAATTGATTTTAGAATTCTAAGAGGAATTTATTATATGAACAATATCTTGTCATTACTATTTAATTCCCAAACTAACTGCTAAATATCGGTTATTTCATTACCAATGAAAGCTTCTTGTTAAATTTAGATTAAATTTAAAGGTAGATTTAAGATAAAATGAACAAGGAAAGTTAAAAGTTCAACGACATGATGAAAATTGAAGGAAACAGAAATGAAAGGTTATATAAGCATACAGATATTTCCCATTAAATAAATGTGCCAAATACTTCGACAGTAATCAAGTTTAATCAGTGAAGGAATAAGGCACGGGGTGTTACGTTGAGCAGTAATGCTGATCAACCCAAGTATTTGACGGACGTATTCTGCATCGTTAGAAGGCAATACACACAAGGGAAAGTGATCATTATTTGTACAATTAGTTTTAACAGAGGAATAGGTAAAAGAGAGTTCATCTTCAAAGATAACAGTTACATGTTTGTATCTTCACGTGCTGAGGTAATTGGCATGCTTAGCAGCAAAATGTAAAGACGGTAAGTTATTATAAAATGTTTATTTTTGTATTTTCTTTATTAACTCGGCATGCTGATAAAGTTTTTATGTATCATGTATACGCGTGCCACATAAACCCAAAATTTATAAATTTATTATTTCAATGCCAAAGGATCACTACCAGTATGACTTCTACTTGAGATTTTGTATTTCTTATTTCCTTATTTCTTACAAATTTTTAGCGTTTTGTCTATGTAAATTTCATAACATTATAAAAGATCGAGTGATCCTGATGAAGATCACTTATAGAAAAATTGCTGTGCGTTCGGAAATTAATTTAAATTTATTATTTACTCTCAGACACATTATATTTTATATGTCAGAGGACAAATTACAAATCAAACAACTAATGACAGAATAGATAGGTAACTAATAACAAAAGTTTATCTAAAGATTAAAAAACTTATTAGGTACATGACGAATATATCCGGATTAATGTAGATAGTTTCTTGGTAAATAAAGATAAATTATGCAATTATTGACAGTGACATAATGACAGCATATTTTGCATTTTCCATACAGATGGATATGTTATATGATAAATTTGGAATGTATTTGGTCCGACGTGCAGTGATAGTAGTATTATAGCATACATGATTTATAGATAATGATATTCAAATCGTGGCAGACGTAATTTTTGTTACACACGAGCATAGTTGCAACGATGCCTGCTTACAATCATTATAATTTTAAAGGAAAAGTTTTATGATTTTGCGTAGTTTTTGGAGATGTTAGCGGCTTCTTGGACACGATATGAAATGAAAAACAACTAATCTGTTTTTTATGCTCCATTTATCCATAGTATTATGTTTTCTGGTCTGTGCGTCCGTTCGTCCGTCTGTTCTTCCGTCCGTTCGTTGTCCGTCCGTCCGTCCGTCTGCGTCACTTCGGGTGTATGCCAAATTAGAGTTTTTACCCCAATTTCATGGTCCACTAAACTTAGATAATGAAAGTGCAACTGGGGCATCCATTTACTATGGACACATTCTTGCTTGCATATTATAACTAACAGTTATGATGATTTAAATGAGTTTTAAAATTAACACATCAAAAATAGAGTTCAACATGTATGAAGCATCGAAAGTCATAATGTTTTTATAGGTATAAATATTTATTTTGTTATCAGTAAATTAAAAGCAAACTAAATATTACTAGTATGTTATATACATATACACATTCATGGATTTACAATCTTTCGATACCTGTAACTTGGCATTGCACAAGGTCATGTTTTTCTCTGGCTGTTTATGACGTCTTCACACTAAATCCATTGGATGTTAGATGCATGATTTGTTTTATTAGTTGTTAGTGGCTTTGAACTAGCAGTCAGATAACTACGAGTACTCTCAGATCTGTTCCTACTGTCTTTTTTTGTCGGGATGTACAAGTACCCGGCCACGTCCACTTGTATTTTTGTCCATCTGATGAGTTAAGCCTTTTTTAACTGATTTTTATAGTTCGTTCTTATGTTGTACTGTTATACCACTGTCCCAGGTTAGGGGATGGTTGGGATCCCGCTAAAATGTTTGACCCCGCCACATTATTTAAGTATGTGCCTGTCCCAAGTCAGGAGCCTGTAATTCAGTGGTTGTCGTTTGTTTATGTGTTACATTTTTGTTTTTCGTTTATTTTTTTTTAATATAAATAAGGCCGTTAGTTTTCTCGTTTGAATTGTTTTACATTGTCTTATCGGGGCCTTTTATAACTGACTATGCGGTTTGGCTTTCCATATTGTTTAAGGCCGTACGGTGACCTATAGTTGTTAATGTCTGTGTCATTTTGGTCTCTTGTGGACAGTTGTCTCATTGGCAATCATACCACATCTTCTTTTTTTTTTATATATAGCATGGATTCGCAGACATGTTAGTCCGTATCTTTTTTTGTCTATCCGAAATCAGAGGCCTGTAAATTAGTGGTTGTGGTTGGTTGGCTTGCTGTATGACCCTTTTTGTTTTACGTTAATTTTTTCGGTGTATATCGGGTAGTTTTAGCCCTTTTATTGCTCAGTTATGACATAGGGTTTGCCCACCGTAAAATGACACTGTGGTGTTAGGTTGATACATGTCTCATTGGCAAGCATAACGCATCTTCTTATTTTTATATTATAATTATGCTAGAAGTAAAAAAAAACACAGAACCAAAAATAAAATAATAAATTAATGAATAAGTCTTGAGTCTGTTTTATTATAAGAAAATATTTAATACAAAATATTAAAATAAGGACCAAATTTGGTATCGTGACAAAATCGGTTTTAGCAGGGACAGGGATATATCCCTTATTATTTGATTACTTGAGAAGTTTGACGCTAATGACAGACAATTATTCTTTTGATTCGACATAAAGAGATGTGGTATGAGTGCCAATGAGACAACTCTCTATCCAAGTCACAATTTGTAAAAGTAAACCAATATAAGTCAAAGTACGGTCTTCAACACGGAGCCTAGGCTCATACCGAACTCCATTTAAAAAAAGTACAATTTGATTGAAACGGTCACGTATATAGTCTCAACAAAAATACAAACCTGAACGAGACATTTCAGTAATTGTTCGCAAGATGGTTTATAGTCTTTCATACGCCACCACAAGACAAAGGTACAAAATAAATCTTATGTTTCATTTCTTTTTAGAAGTTAAATGATTACAAGTAGATAAAGATTGACTAAAGTAAAATAAATATAGACAGACACTATAAGTATTTTGCTGACATTTCTTATACTTCGTAATGATAATGATAAATATATTTACTAATAATTCAATTAGCCCAATTTTCTAAGTCTTCATTTGAATTTCAGATAACGTTAAAATGTAACTTGTATAATGAACAATAATATAATTCCGCTGAGACACTCTAGTTTACCAGGGGATGTTCGACTGCCTAAGCGATATGAACAACTAGAGGAAATGACCAACGAAAGGAAAGGAAGGTTATCTTCGACTAATGAAGCGGACGAAACCATGAGTGAACGTCTGGATGATTTATCTCAAGCTATGGTTTGGGTAAAACATGAACTTGTGAGTATATAAAATTGAAAATGGAAATGGGGAATGTGTCAAAGAGACAACAACCCGATCATAGAACAGACAACAGCAGAAGGTCACCAACAGGTCTTCAATGCAGCAAGAAATTCCCGCACCGGAGGCGTCCTTCAGTTGGCTCTTAAACAAATATATATACTAGTTCAGTTATAATGAACGCCATACTAAACTCCAAATTGTACACAAGAAACTAAAATTAAAAATGACACAAGACACTATCTATTTATTTGATAGATACATAGTATTGGTACTACTGTTTAAACTGGTAGGGCCTTATAGTTTGGTAGAAGTATAGTCTTAACTTCTGTTTTTGGTATAAAAAAAAAAAGATCGTTCCCAGTGTTCTCTTTGGTGTCATTACTAGATTTTACTTAGATTTTTTTTTTGAAAGCGTGGAACAGGAACCAATTTACCCTCCCATTGACTGTTGTTCACCAATCAAATTTTGGGGGCATGTTACCATAGCCTAGGCGATTGGAGCATTTAACCTCTTTTGATTTACAGTAATTTGATTTTATAAATTTGTTTTCCGTTATTTGATGTGTCTGACTTACACAATATAACACATGCAGGCAGTTTTAATATTTGCCGCTTTTCTTCTCTTCTCTTACTTGTCACTTAGAATTTTTTGAAATACTAAGGTTTTTCTACCTCAGGCATAGATTACCTTAGCTGTATTTGTCAAAACTTTTAACAATTTTGGTCCTCGGTGCTCTTCGGCTTCGTACTTTGTTTGGCCTTTTTGACTCTTTTGGATTCGAGCGTCACTGATG
This sequence comes from Mytilus edulis, assembly GCF_963676685.1. Taxonomy (NCBI): domain Eukaryota; kingdom Metazoa; phylum Mollusca; class Bivalvia; order Mytilida; family Mytilidae; genus Mytilus; species Mytilus edulis. The sequence goes on along the minus strand of NC_092344.1, from coordinate 109,136,360 downwards.
GGTCTTTTATGGACGAGACGTGCGTCTGGCGTATATACTAAATTTAGTCCTGGTATCTTTGATGAGTTTATTTGTTAGAAATAGCAAGAAACCACAATAAAGACAGAATCTGAAAAAAAAAATTTCATTTGTTTATCTACATCACATAACATAATTACAGTGGGGTATATGCTTTAAGTGCCTGTCAATGTTACTAAAATTGATGTGCATGTGTCTTTCTTATTGTTTTTTGTTGTTTGAAATATTGTATGTTTTCAATTTGTATGTAAATCTAATCGGCAATGTATGTTTTAATTGTCTAAATCATTGAACGTCTGTAAGAAATGGAACCACATATGTTTAACAAATATTTCTTAAAGATAGATCGAACGTTTCAAATGTTTGTGAATGAAAAGTAAAATCACACAAATACTAAACTCCGAGGGAAATTCAAATTGGAAAGTCCCTGATCAAATGGAAAAATCAAAAGCTCAAACTCCTCAAACAACTGTCATATTCCTGACTTGGTACAGCCATTTTCTTAGCTAGAAAATGGGGGATTAAACCTGGTTGTATAGCTAGTTTAACCTCTCACTTGTATGACAATTAATGAATGTAGACAGTTAAAGCTTTGGTAAGCCTAAGGTTTTTTCACCAAGCAACATTGAAAAAGAATTAAAAAGATGCACAATAAGAGTACTGCCTACGTCTATGATAGATTGGGCGTCTATTTTATTTTAATATTTTCCCCAAATTAAAAACAAACGTATCGACCGAGTATTCAACATAATTATACCCCCGCTTTGAAAAAAGGGGGGTATACTGTTTTACCTCCGTCTGTCTTTCCGTCAGTCCGTCAGTCCATCAGTCCGTCAGTCCGTCAGTCTGTCAGTCAGTCTGTCCGTCCCATGAATATTTTTCGTCACATTTTTCTCAGGAACTACACTACCAGGATTTCTGAAATTTTGTTTCAGGCTTGATATAAGTCAGCTATACTGTTTGATGCGTTTTCAGATTCATCACTCGACAACTTCCTGTTTACCGAACACTTGTATCATTTTTACACCTGATAGCCAAGTTGAAAATTTTTCGTCACATTTTTCTCAGGAACTGCACTACCAGGATTTCTGATATTTGGTTTCAGACTTGATATAAGTCAGCTATACCGTGTGATGCGTTTTCAGGTTCATCACTTGACAACTTCCTGTTTACCGAACACTTGTATTATTTTACACATGATAACCAATTTGAAAATTTTTGTCACATTTTTCTCAGGAACTACAATACAAGGATTTCTGAAATTTGGTTTCAGGGTTTATATAAGTCTGCAATACTGTGTGATGCGTTTTCAGATTCATCACTCGACAACTTCCTGTTTACCGAACACTTGTATGATTTTACATATGATAGCCAAGTTGAAAATTTTCGTCACATTTTTCTCAGGAATTGCTATACAAGGATTTCTGAAATTTGGTTTTAGGATTTATACAAGTCAGTTATACCGTGTAATGCATTTTCAGATTCACCACTCATCAACTTCCTGTTTACCGAACACTGGCATATTTTTACACTATTAAAATTATCCACTTGCGGCCGGGGCATCATCAGTGAGCAGTAGCTCGCAGTTTCACTTATTTTATATGCATGTAATAAATCAAGCCAGCGGGCTGGACAAAAACAGACAATACAAGGGTATAGCTAGGCGAACCAGTTTAATCTTGAAATGATGATCAAAAACGATTTTAAATATATCCTTAATGAAAATGTACTGGCAATGTATACATATCTAAAATATGGCTTTGGTAACGAAGTTTCATTCATAAATTATTGCGGATTTAATAGTTATTTTATTATAGTTTAAACATACTTATTTATAGTGGATTCATACCATACTCGCAAATATCTAGAAACTTAAAAAAAATCAACATTATTAAAAACTAAATACGCAAAAAGTATTTTTAATATTTGATATATCATCTATGTGACTTGTGACATTTCTTTTACACAATTATTTACATAACAGTTTTAAAATGATAATAGTGTCAAATGATTGACGTATGGCCGGTGATAGCAGGAAGTTCTGAAAGAAAACGAAGATAAAGAAGCAAAAGTTCAATACACAACAACATAGCAACTGCACATTATTCAAATCTTTAACGGTGTTATCTTTTGTTTACTTCCTGTTTTAATTGATATCCTATCAGCAAAATGTTATAATGTGTTCATTTGCAAAGCGTCTACACCTCTCTGCCATTTGTTGTTGTTAACTTGATACGTGACATTGGATCCAAAAACAAAACTTCTCAAATTCTACAAAATATAGGCTTAATATGATTTGATAGACTTATTCCACTAAAATAAAATAGAGAACATTTTCATAGACCATTGGATTTATTATTTTTGGAGTGTTAAATAACGCTTTGGATATTAAATATGACCATTTGTACGTGCTTTGATGATCCTTGCAATTCTAAGGACAGTTAAATTATGACTGTTCATCTCTCTACACTTCACTTCCGCAAATTCTTATCAAAAAGAAGCTTTCTGGTTTTATGAAATGGTCTTTTGAATGTTCTGATTGCAACTTTTTTTGCTGCAATTCGTAAAGAAAACTGTAGATGTTCTAAATATGCTTACTGTGTCAACGTATATTTGATATTTGTTCCGCCTAACAGAAGTTCCACTGGAAACTTTTTTTTTTAAAAATGTCAGAATACCTATTCCTGTTGGAACAAATATTCTATACTATTTATTCCTTTGGGAACATATACTGTAATATTTATTCCCGTGGAAATAATATTCTAGAATATCATTTCCTTTTGGAACTTATATTATGAAGGAACTTATAGTCCGTGACAACTGAAGCTGTCATCACATGACTAAAGTTGTATCTCCTTGACAACATCTAGGTACGTTCGACAATATATTTTATCGACAGTGTAAATGTTTTTCAAAAGGACACAAATTGCACCCCTTTCATAGAAGACGTGTCCTTGTATTGTTACGAATCATAGTTTATGGCCACACCAAGGAAAGTCAAGATTCTTCTAAATTTTATTAAATTGATAAAACCAATAATTTGCTTATTATACCGCTGAAATCTTCCCAGGGGAAATTTATCTAATGGATTTAATATTTATAAACAGTAGTAATTCTAGATCTAAATATTTTATTTCTACACATGATAAACTCAATAAAAACGTTGACAACAAAATGACCTTTAATATATCATGCACATACGTATTTGACTAAGGAGGTTCAAGATGTCATTATCATCAAGGAGTCCCTTATATAATGATAACTGTTTCAATTTGAGTCGACGACTTAAGCTCACGTGGCATTAAATAATACAATACACACATAACCTTCTCAGAGTCCTTTCTTATAATCTTAGCTGCTAGCGTAATGCATGATCGTATCCATCGAATTTTAAACAAAATGATGTGAATCGGTTCTACGATATAGATCTGCTATATATGCATGTAATCTAAACATACATTTATATTTTTATTTTATAATATCATATTTTATCAACAATATTTTGTTATCATCTTGATTTAAAAATGTATTTCCAGATACTGCTACGACAGCATGATATTTTATTGAAGAGACAGTTTAGTGATATTCAAGATACCATTAACTCCTTACATAGATGTAAACATAGAAGTCAGAGACACACAAGTTCAAACATGAGTCTTCACTCAAACTGTAGCAGCATTGACATTTCATTGGACAACTACGCTGTTAGAACGTCCAATAGCATTACTTTATTGAACGACGACGAATGTGATGACAATTTTGATACGGAAATGACGTTTCGACCTCGTACATCATCAATGAAAACAACGAGAGATCTAGCGGCGTTAGCTAGAAGAAGGGGAAGTAAAGATCTGATTTAAATAAATAAACTAGTCTTTAGTGATTGTTGTGTGCATCACGTTCATTTACTGACCAGTCTAAGACTTTAAAAAAAATAATTTCGCTACTCAAGCAGACACTCGGCATTTCGACATGTCGCCTGAAAGTGGGGGAAATAATTTTTGAAGATAGAGTTAAACGTCTTCCTTCGAATTTGTAAGCTTGCACGTTAAAATTCGAATCAGCGTGCTTAGTACGGCGGCTTGGTGAAAAATTGTGCACATCCTGCTACAAGCATGAAACTTGGCATAGACCTTCCTCAACTATTACTCTTTCATTTCAGATAGGGAGGCATTTGAAAAAAAGGTCTCACTTCCGGTTAAATTCAAAATGGCGGACATCGTACTTAAATCAGCCCAATATTGAAGGCTAGCATGTGAATAGGTGTTATTATCATCCTACTATCTTAATATTTGGTACAAACCTTTTTATTTTACTACTTTTGGATATACTATTTAGATTAGTGGTCTTAAAAACCCCTACTTCCGGTAAAATCAATCATGGCGGACATTGTACTAAAATAAGCTTACTTTTTAGGGAGGGTAATTGAAATGTCTTTTAACGTATTGCTACTATCATAACATTGTGCAGGAACCTTTCGTTGTTGCTTCTCATGGTTACAATGTATAAGACAGTATATGTCTTTAAAACCCTTACTTCCGGTATTATCCAAAATGGCGGACATAGAAATATCAGTTTCTTATTTTAACATTCATTTTTTTTCTAAATGTAAAGAAAATGTTTTTTTTTGTGCTGGTCATTACAGTTTTGGCTTTAGGTTATCCCCAAAACCACTAATTCTATTATGTTGTGTAGGGCCAAACAAAAAACTTAACACTTAAGGCAACAAAAAAAATCCAATATGGCGTAAATTTCAAAGATGAGTCCTCAATCCATATCTTCCATAAAGAGTTTTGGATAGACCGATTAAAACAATATAAAATAACTTAAGTACTAAAACATTTTAAAAATTACTACTATTTGGCCAAAAATACATGTTTATTCACGGTCACCCCACATGCACAGAAGGCAGTGCAAGGGAGACCCGATTTTCCCCATTAACAACGATCGCGGCATCCTTTTTTTCATCCACAAGGTACAAGCTTCTGACAAAATGATGAGGCCTCAGAGTTTTTTAAAAGGGATCCTCTTTGTTCCTTTGCCATATATTAGCGCCTAGACTTGGTACCATAAGGGCCAATTTCAGACTCGTCCCCCTAAACACCTGCCTTAGTATGTTGCACGTTTTACATGCTGGAATGACTAGACCATGTTGAGGGAATAGCCTCAATAAGCCTTCCTTTTTGCCCTTTTACAAGCGAAGAGAGAACCGTATAACAACCGGTAGAGGCATGGACCACAATAAGTGTGTGTGATCACTCATTGCCTAGTGCATTTGAAAGGCCATTGATAGATATTAGTCTATAGTGTTTTTGCCCTCCCAAACACAATCCATAATTCGTCTACCCCTATGTCACGAAATAGCGAAAAAAAAAATGACCGCATCATCAGTCTGTTCGAATCATGACTTGTTTAAATTCGTGTTTCCCTGCATCAGACACATGCACCATGATTCTAGTGTCTGCCTCTAAATGTGAACTTAGTGTTTAACTTGAAATACATCATGTGGTGGATGAGATAGAATATCCTGAGCATTTGTTGCTACAACTACCATACACATCCAAGACTTCACCCACTCGTGTTACAGTTTCAAGGTATTTTATTAAGGTAATGACATAATACCCAATCAGCATACTCGTTAGGGCGCAAATACATGTTTATTCACAATCGGAGAGCTGCTTTTCCACATTTACAAAGACTGTGATATTGTTTCTTATATCCATAATGTACAAGCTCCTGATAAGATGAAGAGGCCTCACAAAGAGTTGTCCAAAAGGGTTACCATGGTTCATATTTTTCCTTCGCCATTTATAAGCGTCTGGACTAGACCGAGTCGTGGGAATAGCCTCAGTAAGTCTTTTCTCTTCCAAAATTACATGTTTTCCTGCTTGGTTAACCCCATCTGATAAGTTTTTTTCGATCTTACAACAAAACCACGTACCGTTTTATCAATGACATTATCAAATCCATAGCTGATTTTGTTGGCTGATCAATCATCATTCGTAATGCTAAAGTCACATGTCCAAACGCCATTCATGTGACCTAAGCAGTTCCTTTTCCGGCAAACGTGTAATCTCTCAATGCCTAGTGCATTTGCAAATTCAAATGCAAACCAAAGTTCGTCTACCCCTATGTCACAGTATAGCGAAACAGCAATGACATCAGCATAGACTGTTCGAGTCATGGCTCAATTAAGTCTGTGTTTCCCTGCATCAAAGACATCCATCTTGATTCTAGTGTCAGTCTCTTCATGTAAACATGGTGATCAACTTGAAACATCATAATGTGGTGGATAACACTGAACATCCTGAGTATTTGTTGCTACAACTACCATACTCATCCAAGACTTTATCCACTCTTGTTACAGTTTTAAGGTATTTTATTAATTTTTAATTATGTTCAATGTTATCCACAACGTGATGTATTTCAAGTTTAGCATCATGTTCGCATTAAGAAGCTGACACAAGAATCAGGATGCATGTGTCTGATGCAGTGAAACACAGACTTAAGGTGGTATGGGAGTCTAAAATAAAAATGAAAGAATTTGTTCATACTTTGCCAAAACGTTGTATCTATTGATACATGTTGAAAAATATAATAAAAATGATAGTTCACCGCGCATTTTCTCAAGCTATACGACGGGACAAAATGACACATTTTGTATGGATTATACAGGAAAAAACACTATTTTGTGATTAGAAACTAAACAAAATGATAGAATTGTTAAATACTTCAGGAAAAGATAGCTTTCAGACACTGCTTTGAGAATATCAAAAGAAAAGATAGGGTCACCGTACGTTTTTTCCGGCTAAAATACTAAATAGGAAAATTCCATACAGAATCCTTCAGAAAATGCACTTTTTTAGAGTTACCTCCCCTTAAAATGCCAATTTTTGAAAAAGATAAAAACAACCAAAAATAATTTACATTTGCAAAAATATCAATATTTAGAAGTTATATTCTTATAAATTGGTACTTTTAATTGAAAATGTACATTAAACATCTGCATTCCTGCATCAAATTTTGCTAACTTGATGGAAAATCTGGACCTTTGATTCTCTGTTTTTTACAATCCAAGATGGAGGAAGACACCCATACCACCTTAACTGAGTCATGACTCGAACAGTCGTTACTGATGATGTTGTCATTACTGTTTCTCTATTCCGTGACATGGGGGTAGACGAACTATGGATTGGGTTTAGGAGGGCAATTAACTTTGGATTAATGTCAATGGCTTTAAATGAACTAGGCAATGAGTGATCTCACACACTTATTGTGATCCATGCCCTTACCGGTGGTGATACAGTTCTCTGTTTGCTTGAAAAGGGAAAAAGACTGCTTGGGAGACATTGATGGCATTTGAACATGTGACTTTAACATAAAGAATGATGATTGATCAGCCTAAATCACCGGGGTTTTAATGTAAGATCGCACAAACTTATCAGATGGAGCTAACATGGTTATCCAAGCAAGAAAATAACTATTTGCATAATGTGGAGGGCTAATTGAGGCTATTCCTTCAACTTGGTAGTCTTTTCCAGCATGCAAAACGTGCAATAAACTAAGGCGGTGTTTAGGGGGACGAGCGTGGGATTGGCTCTTATGCTACCCAGCCCAGGCGTTAATGGACGGAGAAGGGACAAAGAGGATCCCTTTTAAAAAGCTCGTTCTCATCATTTTGTCAGAAGCTTGTACATTGTGGATGAAAGAGAGGAAGCCGGGGTCGATGGTAATGTGGAAAATCGGGTCTCTCGTGCACTGCTTTGTGTGCATGTTGAAGTGATCGTGAATAAACATGTATTTTTGGCCAAATAGTAGTAATTTTTTTAAATGTTTAAGTACTATAGTGATTTTATTTTGTTTTAATCATTCTATCCAAAACTATATATCGAAAAAATGGATTAAGAATATAATTAGTGGTTTTGGGGATAACTTAAAGGGATAAGTTGAATGACCAGCAAAAAGAACAATTTGAAAAAAGTTGAATATTCAAATAATAAATTGATATTTCTATGTCCGCCATTTTAGATATTACCGAAAGTAAAGGTTTTAAAGACATGTGTCTTATACATTGCATCAATGAGAAGCACCAAAGAAAGGTTCCTGCACAATGTAATGATAGTAGCAATACGTTAAAAGACATTTCAATTACCCTCCCTAAAAAATGAGCTTATTTTAGTACAATGTCCGCTATGTTGGATTTTACCAGAAGTAGGGGTTTTTTAAGACCACTAATCTATATAATGTATCCAAAAGTAGTAAAAAACAAAGGATTGTACTAAATATTATGATAGCAGGAGGATAATAACACCTATTCACATGCTAGCCTTCAATATTGGGCTGATTTAAGTACGATGTCCGCCATTTTGAATTTAACCGGAAGTGAGACATTTTTTTCAAATGCCTCCCTATCTGAAATAAAAGAGTAATAGTTGAGGAAGGTCTATGCCAAATTTCATGCTTGTAGCAGATTGTGCACAATTCGTCTGAAATATGCTTGTAGCCGCCGGACTAGCTGGACTGTTTAAAAAATAGGATATGGACCAACAAATATATTCTTGGCGCATGTTCCAACTACATCTTTGTATTAAAATAACTTGAATTATTAAAACCAATAACATTACATCTTAAATGTTACCAGAGATGGCCGTCACACACAAACTTCGATAATTTTTTGCACAAATGTATCCCTGTGGTCAATATAATACAAAATGAATTTCTTCTTTTTTCTTCTTATTTCATCTTTTTCAAAACGACTTCTAAATATATTTCCAAAGGTAAAGTCATAGTACCCAAATTGCCACGATTATTTGATTTTTACGGACGTATTTAGCCACGGATAGAATATAGATACTGCTCATTACAGAATGCCCTGTACCAAGTAAGGAAAATGGCAATTGGTATTTTATAGTTCGTTTCTGTTTGTGTTGCATTGTCGCTTGGTTTTTTTTTTATTGTTTCGTTGTGTTCTTCTTATATTTGATGTGTTTCCCTCAGTTTTAGTTTGTTACCCGGATTTGTTTTCTCTCAATCGATTTATGACTTTCGAACAGATATATACTACTGTTGACTTTATTCGGTCGTATGGAATTCGATTCCAACCAATTTTTCTATAATCTAATTTAAATTTGTGGAACTATAAAATACATAAAGATGCATCTACAATATATGCACAGTATGGAAACTTTTGAATTGATCTGAAAAAAAAACGTAGTTGAAAAAAAAGATTAGTTAAAATAGTGTAGTTTAGGTACCCTCGCGTTATTTATGATACATCTCATTTGACTTCGGAAACTGTAAAGTCATCCATTCCAGAATAAAGGAAGAATTCCACTGTGTGGCATTTATAGTAAAAGAAAGCTCTTGCAACTGACCAAAACATCGCTAAAAGTAAGAGCAATTGTAAATATAAGCACATTTTAACCTAGAATAAAACATTTGAATAAAATGTAATATGCTGAGAATTTAAACTATTCGAGTAAGTTTAAAGCAAATAAACATTACATAAACGAATTCAAGGCAAAAACAGACATCACAAATATGTAGGAAAACATGAAATCAATAATCATGTGTAAAAAAGAAAGATACCTGTACCAATAAATAAATTCCGACATGAGACAGTGCTGTATGTACTTAATTTGCATGCATCGCAAAAACATTTTATTATTTGTCGTTACATCCTGAAATAAGCATTTCACCCGTCTGATAAAATCTTATGACCAAACATTGGTTTTTTTCTAATTTTCAACTACCTGTCTTTCCTCTGAACTGACCAGCATACTTATCACAGTATTCATTAGACCAATGATTAAGCCTCTATGTTTTCTTTGCTTTTGTCGCCTTATTAAGTTTATATATGGTTACGACGAAACTGTTATTTCTCTTGCACGCACAGTATTCCGAGCCTGCACTCAGTTCCAAATTTGAAACTAATTTCTGGCTTTATCAACAGGTTGAGTCAATTTTATTTCTAACAAATCTAGAAAGGAGTCTACAATATAGGATAGCATTAATCTGGTCTGTAAAATGCTACACCCTTGAATATTTTTATCTTGAATATTTTTATCTTGAAAAAGAAAAAGGAAAACCTAACACGGTTGAAACGGTGCGAAATGTTTCAGATGCCTAAACCATTTTGAGTTACATTTCTTGTAAAGACCAGCACTTAGTATTGATACGAAACTCGAAGTCAACTTACATATTTTACAAGTGTTTGAAGTATTGTTTACTTAAAGTAACAGTTATTAATTTGAAATCTTTCAGTTAACCAACTGTTAGTCCAAAAGATTTAAAAATAAGATGCATCATACATCATTTGTGTTAAAACGATTACTTTTTCTTTGCAAATTATGTAATACACTATAACTGCATCCTAATGCTCATATACAGCTGCTAATTAAAGGAACGAATTCAATAATGATATTAGACATGTGCTTATTGACATACCAATGGATAAATTTATTAAGGCATTGTTTTAAGTTTGATAAACTTCAAGTGTTTTGTAATCCAAAGAATACCGTTTCCATGTCGAAATGCGCATCTGGTGCAAGAAAAATTGGTACCGTTAATTTTATTCCATCTGAACATATTTCCTTCTATTTCGAAACGTAAGGTACCTAAACAAGAACTATTTTATAATGCATGAATAGATAATGCGCATCGTCGAAAGGAGGAAATTATGTCTCAGTCTAGTAAGTGAGTGCGCACTAAGGAAACAAGAGAAATTAGGGTTAAAATTTCATTTCCTGGACACATAAGAGAGTAGGAATTCTAATTACAAAACAATTTCGCTTTAAAACAGTACTCTTTGATGTCTTAAATAAAGGCAACAGTAGTATACCGCTGTTCCAAAGTCACGAATCGATTTAAAGAAAACAAATCTTGGTTACCAACAAAAACCGAGGGAAACACATCAACTGTAATAGGGAAACAACAAAACAACAGAAACAATGAAGTGCAAAAAAAAAAGACAATGCAGCACACGCAGAAACGAACTATAAGATAACAACTGCTATTTCCCTGACTTGGTAAAAGACATTTTAGGAAAAACATAATGGTTGAACCTGGTTTTGTGGCTAGCCAAACCTCGCGCTTTTATGGTGATGTTAAGTATACCACTAAAATGACATCATTACATGACAGGAATACTTAAGTGTAATTTCATTCCACCCTGTTTTTATTCTGGGTAACTGTTTTTCACTAGGGAATATTGAATGTAAATACTGTAACAAATACAGTATAAATACATGCATTATTCAGGACAGAGAAATACACAAATAAACAATACAATAGTACATTTTGTCATGCTATAAACCACAGAATAACAACGAATAAGGGTAACAAACACCACTTTAAGCTTTCTTCACAAGGAATATATTTGCTTACGTTAACACATGATCTATGAAAATAAATTCATCATAGATACCGGGACTAAATTTTATATATACGCCAGACGCGCGTTTCATCTACAAAAGACTCATCAGTGACGCTCGAATCGAAAAAAGTAAAAACAAGGCAAATAAAGTACGAAGTTGAAGAGCATTGAGATCCAAAATTCCTAAAAGTGTTGCCAAATACAATGAGGTAAAAGTAAGATGGTCCCTTCAAGACGATTGCATACAACCTGAAAACATTCCATACACCAAATATTTTTGATACTAATGGCTTAAAGTATCCGATGAGGTAAACAATTGATCACAACAATTATCTCTTATCACGGATCCATGAAATGATGATATGGTTAGGCGAATTTTGTCTTAAAGACATGTAGACCTTTCAAATACCACATACTCCTTATACTATATAATATTTATTATCTTGAGAAAAATCCAAAACATCATTAAAAGTAGAAATAACTGTAAACATGATAACATTTTAACAAAAAATGAAACACTCATAACATATGCAATTAATGAATAGAACAGAGGTTAAAGCAAATTAACATTGAATTTTTTTTTAAAAATAAAACAGAAAGCATAAGCATATAATAAAATAGGAAATCAATAATCAGGTAGAAAAAAAAGAAAGATACATTCACCAATGAATAAATTCAAACATGAGACAGCAATGTTAGTATTTAATGCATCGCAAAAACATTTCATTGTATGTCGAGACATTTTGAAATAATCATTTTTATCAATCCGATGAAATTTTATGGCAAAACTTTTATTTTCCCTAATTTATAATTAATTGTCTTTCCTCGGTTCTTACCAGCATACTTATCATAGTATTCCTTAGACCGAAAACTAAGTCTTAATATTTTCTTTGCTTCTGTCGGCTTTTCAAGTTTATATATCATTTCGATGACCCTGTCATTGCTCTTGCACACACATTATTCCGTTTGTCTTTTTATTTTAAGCAATGAGGCTGTCAGTTTATCTATGAGTTTGACTGTCCCTCTGGTATCTTTTGTCCCATTTTATTCATAACTAAGTCAACCTAGAACGCTTCTTTCAAGTTTGAAATCTATTTCTGACTTTATCAACAAGTCATTCAATCAACCTTATTACAAACAAATCTAGGGTCGAGCTCGCATTATGGGAAAACATAAACCTGGCTGTAAAAAGTTTTAAGAATAACGCATTCTTGAACGTTTCATCTTGAACGCCAAACATAAACCGTTTAAAATTGTGACAAATGCTTCAGATACCTGAATCAGTTTGAGTTACCTTTCTTTGAAAAGACTAACACTTTGTTATTGCTATATCATCTAATTGCTATTTTGATTGATATAAAACTCGCATTCAACAAACATATTTTTCATGTTTTTTAAGTATTGCATTTTTAAAGTAATAGTTGTTAATTGGAAAACTTTCAGTTTACCAACTGTTGGTTCACTAGATGTAAAGTTTAAGATACTTCATACAGTATTTGCTTTTGCTATTACTTTTCCTTCGAAAACTATTTAATGCACTATAACATCATCGTAGCTTATTAAAGAAAGGAATTTAGTTATTAGTATGATAATTCAATTCTATATACTATTTACGTCTCACCTTATGTGTAATATTATTCAATATAATTATAAAGCTATATTTTGTATACATAAGCAAATCTTTACAGATTTAATATGAAATACGATAATCAACTAAAACAACATGTATGTAAATAATAAATATTAAACATGAATGGTAAAAAAAAGTTATCAAAGGTACCAGGATGATATTTTGATACGCCAGACACGCGTTTCGTCTATATAAGACTCATCAATGACGCTCAGATTAATATAGTTATAAAGCTGAAGAACATTGAGGACCCAAAATTATACAACATAATAATTCAATTATTATTTATAATATAAAACTTCTCGGCGTTTAATAGACCAGTGCTTAATGTCATACCGATGCATACCTTATTACAATCTCTGTTATAAGTTTGCAATATAATCGTTATGTTTTCAATGTTTTTTTTCGGCCAGAAAGTACCGTCCCAATCTAAACATATTTCCATCTGTTGCGAACACATATCAACAGGAACTATCATAATTGATTCACATAAATAAATAATGCCCATCTTCGAACGGATGGAATTCTGTGTCAGTCTAGTTTGTGTGTATGGTTTAAATTATGGTTTACTATTTCGCTTTCAAATAGTACTCTTCAATGTCTGAAGCATTCTTCACAAGGAATCTATTTTTTTACGTTGCCACATGAGCTATGAAAATGAGGTAAAGGTATGAGGAAACATTAACGACGATTGTATACACCTTTAAAACATTCCATACACATCAATAGTTTATAATGGCTTAATGTAACGTCAGACATAAGGAAATTGCGGACAAAAAGCCATGTATCAGAGATGCTCTACATATTATTTTGATGCCAAAATTTGTCAGTTTACACCTGTATTTTTGTTAAATATATACGGAATAATTTTCTTTTCAGTCTGAAACATCCGAAGGCAACCAATGGGTCGTCAATGAAGCGAGAAACTCCCAGTTCATTTTTGATATTCACTTCAAGAGATTGAAAACAGAAACAGAACGCCACTTAAATGTTACGGAACTTTTACCATTAGAAATGTACTCTCGATACTAGTACCTTGTTTCAAATATCGTTGCACATTTATATTTGTCTCAGGGTCCACGTGTTAACAAAGTGTACTGCAAACAATAAACACAAGCAAATTTTGCATATTTGATAAAAAAAAAAATCAATGTTTGTACGGTACATCGATAGGCATTCTTTAAATTTTAGGGAAACAAGCTTAAGAGACTATTTCCTTGTACTGTACTACTTCCTTGTTGAAATGATGTCATTAGTACCTAGTTGTATTAGTGTTTACCCAGTGGCAACAAATGGTATAAAATGGTGATAATCTCCATGTCAGACATGTTTAGCAAGATGTAGTCTGACATTCATGACATAATTCCAAAGATTTCATAACTCATGATAACTTAATTTGTTTATATCATAATTTCTGATATCATCTACACTGTTATTCTGATAACTGGGTTTTTCTTAACCGTTAAAATGCAGAAAATAATAGTATAAGAAACATTTTATGATGTGTTGCCATTTCCTGAAATCATTTACACGCCAGCACGCCAATTAATGTTTGGAAAACTAAAAATGCTACAATGGGGACTGCTAAAACAAAAGGAGCCTAAAAAAAAAACGCGATCGAAAATCAACTTTGCATGCATGGGGTCGTTACATTCTGAATCTTTATTTTGTCATCTGAGAATGAATTAAAAAAAAATTAAACCTAAAAATTCAATTTATAGTCAAGTTAATTTAATTTTTTCTTGAACACCTTACAATATACGCATTAACACTATACTCAGAACTTGATCCAGTTAGGTAATGAAAGACAGACAAAAGATACTATGGGATAATGAAGTCGAAACGAACTGACAATGCCATGGCATAAAACGACAAAAAACAGAACATATCAAACTAAAGAAAATACGAACCCAACCAAAATACCGAGAGACAGAAACCACTATTTCAAAGTGAGGGGAAGACATTGCAATTTTCTTGATTTGTAGTTTTTCAGTGTTTCCCCACTTACTTCTGTGTTTGTCTGGACGTGATGGTGTTTCAACTTGCATCATAATTACTGGCAGTAAGATCGCATTTGCTGATTAAGTATACTAAAACTGAGTTGTAGAAAATTTTAATAAGTAAATACAAAGCTAAATTCATAAACATTGACACAAAATATGGAATATGGAAATATTAATACGTGTAAAAGAAATGTTCACATTTTAACATCATACAGGTAAGTAGAAAGTGATGTTACAAAATAAGTCGTTGTAAAAATAAGAATGCTGATTTAAATTAATTAGACAGAATAACCCTAGTGTTGGTTCTTCGTCATATTACAAGATAAAAACACTGACCCTGTGTATTCTATCAAATTTTGTTTCATTTTAAGATAATACTATATTAATAGCACTGATTCTGTAATTATTTATTGAATTTAAAGTATGATTACAGCAACCAAAAATATCAAATATAATAGTATTTCCACTAGTTGTTTGCTGCAATGGACACTTAAGCACACTTTTAAATGCTTCGAAATGGATTGACTAAGGAATGTTTCGGTGTTCTATTTTACAACGATCAGCTTATTAATTACAAACCTTCTTTTAATCTAAAAGACATTGAACTTTCATGGCATTTTTGACATGATGTATAAGGCACATATTCATGTGTATCACATATTGTTTTCAAAATACCAAATCCTATCTTTAAAGCACTAAATGGTGATGTTAGTTGAAATAAAGCTAGCCTAGTCAATTACTTCATGACACACACATTGTTCAATTGACTTCAAACTTAAACTTTCATTAACAATAAAACTCAAACAATCGGAATGTACATGGATTTCCAAAAATGTTGTCTTTTGTTTTTGGTTATATCTGTAAGAGCTAAATATTTAAAAAAAAAATCTTTTCAATCTAAAATAAATAATGAATATTCAATTACTAAAATTTCATACTTCAAATTTCTAGTCTAAATAGCAACTATTTTTTGTTATTTCCCACTGTAATTATCTAAATAAAACAAACAAAGCAAAAAATCAGCAGGATTTACAAGTCAAATGGCACTTTTAATCCAACAAAAAATCAAATAAATAAAGATAATATTATTTACATGTACAATCATAGCATTGTATAAACATTATTTATAAACAAAATGGTAAACATATAAATGACAACACCTACAAAGTAAACCTTTTCAATGTGGAGGAGAAACATCAAGCCCCGAAACAGTGGCGACGTTGCTTCGCTTTAACTCAAAAGTCAACGTAGCGTAGCAAAGAGGACGTTATACCGCTGTTTCGGAGTTTGGAGAAACATATAACTAACACAAAATCCACTTTGAGCGAAATAGAGGTGATCTTGCAGATAGACGTCCTTGCTATACATAAATCGAGTAAATACATGTAGTAAAACGAAGAAATAAGAAAAAGTAAAATGAGACAATAAGGCAAGACAAGCAATGTTAAATACAAATGACCTTTGGTAGTAATTGGTAGCAAGAAATCAACAATTTTTACAATTATTCCTATAAATATACTAAGTATTTGCAAATATAGATTTGCTTTTGTTTAATTACTTTAATTAAGAAGTATGGTTCTTAATGGAAGAAACAAAATAACCACAAAATGTTTTGTCTCATTGAATGAATATAGGTTAACCATCAAAAGGATAAAATGCACGCTATCAAAAATTTTAAACAATAGCGTTAAGCAATACATTGGTCTTCTTATAAAATAGTCAACACATGCAGAAAGCTTCAAACACAAATGTTTAAACGAAACTTTGAAAAATAATAAAATAATATCAACTAAATGATTAATAATATCAACTATAGAACCATACACTACTGATGATATAAAAGAAAATAACTTTATCAACTAATGTTAGCAGAAGGGACGATTCGGATTTCTTCCCTTTGCCCCACAAAACAGCAACGATTTCAACTACTGTTTCCTTTATATATGCAATTATATGCAATAACAAAAATAAAAAGACTGACAAAAACATTATGGTTTTACTCCTATGACAAAAAAGTAACCACAATATATTTCTAGCTCTCTCTAATGATAACGTCTTTGACGGTAAATAGTAGATAACAAAGGTTTTTCATTCCAACATAACCTTGTTTTTATCCTAAGACTACTCACTAGTCTCAGGTTTCATCCATTCAGTCTTAACACCAATGCAATTTTGCGAAAGACAGTTCATTTACAAAGACTTATACATAATGTTAAATACAATGTTCTGCAGCAGCTTTATAAGCCTGTGAACACATGTTGAAGCACTGTATTTGTGACTAGTCATCACTTTGGCACGAGTATTTTTGTGAACATAATGGATTTTTTAGTTTTGTATTGCACGTTAAAAGCGGAAGTTGTAGGCTGACTATGAATCTCTAATTCTACATTTCAGCATCCATATACCTATCTGTAAAGAATAATGAACATACATTAGTAGAAAAAAAACAGCGCAATTAAAACTCAAAATTAACAAATCACAGACAAGATTAATACATCTACGTGTCAGTGAAGTAGCACTTATGTTGTTACTCATTTTGATTTGATAATTCAGCGACAGTTTACGAGTACCCGTCATACAATGTCAAGACAGTTTATGCATTGTTCTATTACATGACACCTTTCTAGTACATTAAACGGGTAAATACTTGAAAGGATCCCATTACAAATGATCGAGGAATGCGGTTCCTGTGCTGTTATTTACCTGCCTTTACAGTTTTATATCATGTTATTTTTATGGCCTACTTCAAGATGTTAGACATTATAATGGATTTATCATGTTTTTCTGACTGTTAAAATTTAATTGAACCTTATAAATTATGTATGTAAGCAACTATACTTAGCACGGCTTGTATAACGGTGTATGTTAGATGTGTATTATCTGTATGTGATATAACTCTGTGGCTTCTCATCATCAATTTTCGACTCAGAAAGGTTGAGCCATCTATAAAACCAGGTTAAATCCACCATTTTCTACGCTATGTGGCGGATCCAGAACTTTTTGTAAAGAGGGGGCATTGACTCCAGTCATGCTTCAGTAATTCCATATATAATCAACCAAATTTTTCCCACAATGGATGGCCCCTGGATCCGCCTATGATTTATAAGCAAAATACATGTACCAAGTCAGGAATATGAAAGTTGCCCCATTCGTTTGATGTGTTTGAGCTTTTGATTTTGTCATTTTTGATTAGGGACTTTCCGTTTTGAATTTTTCGGTATTTTTGTTATTTTATTTTACTTTTTTGGTTTTATATCATACAACATGTCTCTGGTACTACATTATATTGAATATTTATACCTGTTATATGTCCGTTGTTAGCCTCTCTATTAGCAGGATGGTGGATGTTTGGTGTATGAGTACGAACTACAGTCCCCCATCTCCTTAAATGTGTTGTTGCTGTGTATTTTCCCTTTCCATCCCCTGGGTCTCTTCTACTGTAAATTACATAAAATGCATACAATTTTTCATGTATAGAATGAATTGTTGTATAATGAATAAATCCTGTATGTAACACATCCAACTTCAAAAGATTTCACATCCGTTCAACTAAAGTATTTTTTTTTTATTTTTAAGCATAAGCGTAACGTAGCTAGGTTATTCGGCTTTGTATACATTACGGTTTTTTAATACAACAAAACTATGCATAACATGCAGTATCACAATGAATTCCATCAGACAAAGTAACATAGCTGTCACATAAAAATCGCTTTATTTGTCATCGTTATACTCATATGCATGTCTTGTTTTTAATATACAACATATTTCAAAAAGAAATAATAAACAATGTGTTAGTATTAAGCTTTCAAACACCATGTTACAACTCATGCATCTTAAAGGAGCTTTACTGTCAACTTAACGCTTATTGTTGTAAGGTACGTCAGTGACCTTTAAAAGACTTCGACGCTGCTAGCAAAAATAAGCCTAATTCATCAACTTATCAATTTCTATTAAATGATGAACAGTTTCATCTTGGAAACAAAAATTGAGCAAAGAACTGAACATGTATTTTTTGTTTTATATCTAATGTGAGAGAGAAATCAAGTTGGCAGTAAAGCTCCTTAAATATCATTCATTCAACAAAATAATGACCGTCTCCTAAAAATTAAAAAAAAAAAAAAATGGAGGGAAATTGACTTACTACTTTTACTGATATAACACTGTACACTACGTGATATATATAATATCTTAGTTGTACTTATACAAGTTGCTTTTGTCATTTCTTTTCTTCTGTAAACAAGACACGGCTATTTTTTTTAAATGTGACTCTAGATAAACAACATATATGGTGCCACGTTAACCTATTCAAAGGTTATAATATTAAAACACAAATTACCATATTCATAATATGAAGGTAGAAAAAAGCAACAATAAAACAATTTGTCATTTATATGCTGTGGTCTTTCGTTAAAAAACAACCCATATCGAGCATAGTTTCCGGTACATCCTTCCCGATTACTAATAAATATATAATTGTTAACATATATATATATATATCCTGAACTAAGAAATACAAGGCTAAAACGATTACACCTACTGATTACCATTAGCTAGAGCTGTAGTATAGGTACACATACAATTATGATATATTGATATATTTGAAATTTAAAACAAAATGTGTAAATATCTTACCTGCAGGCACATGAGATGAAAACAAACACCAGCAAGAATATAACAAGTCCACAAACTGACATGACTACAATCAATACCAAACTTATGCCAGTAGGTTCTATACATGACAAACCTTTCCACCCAGATTTACATCCCAGTGGACATGTACCATTTAGAGAACAATATCCACCAATGCAATTAGAACTACAATTTTTCTCACAGAAATCGCCATATTGACCTGGGCCACAACGTATACACTTTCCATCGTCTTTCCCACAGTATAGTTCCATACAATCAGCACTGCATGTCTGTTGACATGTTTGACCATAAAGACCTTGCTTACATTTAGTGCACGATCCGGACTTCCTATCACATCCTTCACAGTATTTTGAACACATTTGATCACAGTTAACCCCGAAGTAAGTATTGCTGCAGTTGTAGCAGTCTCCAGTGTTAGTGCACATGTTCGGATGAGAATCATCGCAATATCCAATACAGTGGCATTTATCTCCGGAACGGTTTGGAACGCATGACAAACAGTCACCTGAATTTCTATTGCATCCCGTGTCATCACAATTGAAAGGACATGTTTGCAGACATTTTTGACCGTGCCAACCTTTTTCACAGTTGTAACACTCGTGTGATGCTATGTTGCAACCCGATATATCACAGTTTCCCGAACAAAAACATTTATCACCATACCAATCTGCTATACAAGACATACATTGACCGCTACGTGTGCATTCCGAATTGTCACAGTTTCGAGGACATGAATCAAGACATATTCTTCCATGGAAACCGATTTCGCATTCATGACAAATTCCAGAGGTCACGTTACAGCCTCTATCTGAACACTGACCAGAACATTGGCACGTATTTCCATACCACCCACTTTTACAACTGACACAATTTCCACTACGTAGGCAAATGTTGTCTTTACAATTTTTCGGACAAGACAGTGTACAATTTTCCCCTGACCAACCATCAGCACATGAAAAACAAATTCCGTTTTCGTCACATTCTCTAGAATCACAATGTCCAGTGCATGTACACTCAGTTCCATACCAACCAGCTTTACATTGAAGACAATGTCCGTTGTTTCTCGTGCATGCTGATAGACAATTGACTGGACATTTTTGGGTACACTGAGTACCCTGCCATCCATCTTCACATTCAAAACACTTTCCTGTATCATCACATCCACTTTTACAGTTACCTAAGCACGTGCATTTTTGTCCAAAAAAGCCTTTTATGCATCCGTCAGAACACGCACCTGTTTCGCGATCACAATTTTTAGTCGCACAATTTTTCGGGCAAGACTGATCGCAATTGTTTCCATGCCATGATGCATTACATTTCTTGCATATACCTGATGCATTGCATTCACCATTTAAACAATATCCCCTACAATTACAGAACGATCCAGACGTTTTCACTGGACATTCTAGACAATGTCCATTTTGACGTAGGCAGCCCTTCCTTGTACAAGTTGACAAACACAAATCATTGCATGATAGTCCATGATACCCAACAGCACACGTAAAGCAAGTTCCATTTGAATGACACTCCCCAGGTCCACATTGTCCCGTACATATGCATTTGGACCCATACCATCCTGCGTCACAATTAGAACAAGAACCGTCGGTTTTATTACAAATATCATTGTTACAATTTAAAGGACATGGTTCATTACAAAATTCACCATGGTAACCAAGAACGCATTGATCACATGAACCTTCATCTCTATGACAACTTCCTTTACAATTTTGAGGACATGTCTGATTGCAGTTTTCTCCAAAATATCCGAATTTACACTGATCACACCTGGAAATTAAATCATGATAATAATTAATCTATCAAAAATTAAACTAGTTTTAAAATTCTCAGTTTTATTAAATAAAGGGCTGCGCTTTAGCGCATGATACGCCAGTTGTTTGAAAGACGACGGGCATATAAAAATGGCAAAAAAGACTACAATGACAATGAGGAGCAGCAAGAAGATAACAGGGAAAGTGAAGATGGTGATCATAACTCTACTGAAAGTTATGATCTAAATGAGGAAGTAGGTGATGAAAGTAAGGATTTCATTGATGATGAAGATAAAGATTTCATTGATGATGGAGATGAGGATTTCATTGATGATGAGGATGAGGATTTCATTGATGATGAGGAGGCCTCTTCTGAGAATGAAAATGAGGATTTTTCTGATGATGAGGACAGTGATTACAGTGAAGAAGACACTGATGATTAAACCTAGTTCAGCTTTTCAATATTTAGCATAAAAAACAAATATCATTAACATTGGCATATAACATAGAAGTCTTCAATGCAATATAAGGAAAGTGATATATGATTATGGGTTTTAGTAATTCTATGGCTGATTTCCAAATTTTATAGTAGTTTGAAAGAAGGTAATTTTCTTGGGGTATATTGCTCATAGTTAGATTCTGTTGAACACAGTAAGGAATCCATACTAAATTATACAAAGATGTATGCAAAAATTGTTCAAATGGTGCTTAATATGGTGGATAATGATTATTACCTTTTTATTGTTTAGAATATTCACAAGATGATCATATTGATAAATGTTTAGGAGACTTGATTTCCTTATTATTTTCATAAAATGACACCCTTTAACATTTTTAAGGAATATTTAGTCACATGTTAGGATTTTCATGTTGTCATTTGTTCACTTATTATGTGCTATTGTAGACTAGTTATGTTTTATAACATTTTTTATTGCGCTCAACCCTTCCACCGAAACCGAACTCTATAAAAAAAGCTGCAATGCTAAGGTATCATTTGTGATTTCAATTGCAACCAATTTTAACAAGAGTAAAGCATCCTATATGCAAAAACAGTATTTGATTTTTATCCATAGCTTAGATAGTAAAAATGTTATCATAAAATGATATATGCCTCAGGGAACAGTTAGTATCTCAGGGACTGCTAATGTGCTTTCATCCTTGCAACCATTCAATAATAGTACAAACGTATGACATTCATGGAACCTATTTTTTACAAGAAATTTAATGTTTTAAATTGAACTAAAGATTTTACAAATTTTATGTTTTCATCAGATTTTATTAAGTATTATTTGTTACATCAATAGATATAAACAATTCACCAAAGTTTCATGGACATTGGTGAAAGCCTTTTTGAGTTATTGTCCGAAGTGTTAAAAATCCCCCTTTTTATGAATAAAGCCCCATAAATCCAAAACTTAAAAACTGAAATTTATAAAAATTGAATGGGAGCTTACATCAATAGATATAAACAATTCACCAAAGTTTCATGGACATTGGTGAAAGCCTTTTTGAGTTATTGTCCGAAGTGTTGAAAATCCCCCCTTTTTTATGAATAAAGCCCCATAAATCCAAAACTTAAAATCTGAAGTTAAAAAAAAACGAAAGGGAGCTTACGTCAATAGATATAAACAATTCACTTAAGTTACTTGAAATTGGTGAAAGTGTTTTTGAGTTATTGTCCGAAGTGTGGACGACGGACGGACGGACGGACGGACAACGGTATACCATAATACGTCCCGTCTAAAAGACGGGCGTATAAAAAACGTGCATACCTTTAAGTTCTGATGACAAATGATTAGTGTTCAGATGACAGTTTTTTCGACTACAACTGGTAAATACAAGAAAACAATGCACGTTAAACAACCGAAACTAAATGTGGCTTTCACAATCAATTTTAAAATCAAATGCGTATTGAGTTGCAGACATGATAAAACTGTATACAAATTTTGCGGTTCATATTATTTTGAACATCTTGCTACGGTTAGATATACAGTGGTTTTCAAGATGATAGACAATTCTTGCATAATACCCATATGTGCTAGCTCTATTTATATCCATGTCGGCCATGTTGGATGACAGACGGGATCATTGAATACAATTTGAACTGAATACTCCAATATTAAATGAGTGTGGTAAAGTACTTGCAGAGAAGATTATGTTAAAAGGACGCAACAGACGAAGCATGCCAAATGAAGAAAAAAGCACTCTAAAGTCTCTATACACTTCGGGTCAGGTGAGTTTATATAAGGTTACACCACTGTCCAATGTTGGGGGGGGGGGGATTTAGCGCCAAAAGACTAGTTTAAATTCTCCACATTATGTATGAGCCTGTCCCAATTTGGGAGCCTTTTGTTCAGTTGTCGTAGGTTCGTTCTGTCATATTTGTTTTTCGCAAATTGTTTTGTTATAAATTAACTATATGGAATTGAATTACCTCATTGTTGAAGGCCGTATGTTTCCTATGCTTGCTTACATCCACTTCATTTGAATTTTGGGGGATAGTTATCGCAATTGACCAGATCTCTTATTCTTATATTAATCAAATAAATATCAAATTGATAAATAATAATTTCTCACCTTCCATCTTCGTTACACATTCCGAGTTCAGAACAATGACCTCTGCATTGACACTGCAAACCAAACCATCCAAACTCGCACCCATAACATTGACCAATGCCTGTGCATCCCTGTTCATCACAATGTTGCGGGCATGTCGAATTGCAAAATTCTCCAAATCCCCTAGACCTGCATCCATGCTTGCATTTTCCACCACTCTTTGAGCATTCGGAACTTAAACAGTTGTTAGGACATATACTTTGACAGTCATTATCAAAGAATCCGGCCTGGCAACTGCTACAAGTTCCTGTATATCGATCGCAATCTTCTCTCAAACAATTTGATGAACAGTTTTGGAGACAGTTTTGTCCGTACCATCCAGGAGAACAAGCAGAACATATTCCATCTATGCCACAACTATTCTCGCTATTCTGAGCACAGTGTCCTTTACATTTACACTGTGGACCATACCAGCTAGGTTTACATCGTTCACACAATCCATTTATTCTGTTACATTCACCATCACAGCTGACGGAACATTTGATGGTACAGAATTCACCATACCAACCACTGGAACACTCAGCGCATACGCCGCGCTCATTGCATTTGTCGTTTTTGCAATTACCTGAGCACATACAGACAGATCCATAATATCCATCTTTACACGAATAGCACTTTCCAGATTGTCTTTCACATTTATTATCTTTACAATTTTTCGAACATGATTTGTCACAAGAAGTTTCGTAATATCCAGACTGACAGTTTTTACATAAGCCGGTAGTGCTAATACATCCTTCTCCCGAACAATATCCATGGCATTCGCATTGATTTCCAGTAAAACCACGTTTACAGGTATAACAAGCTCCTGTTAGTTGCTGACACCCAGAGCTGTCACATCCAACTGGACACGTTAACGAGCAATTTTCTGAATAGAATCCCGTCACACATTGAAGACAGTGTCCCGTATCTTGTTCACAGAGGGTTTCGTGGCAGTTTAATGGACAACGCGCTCTGCATTGTTTTCCGTAGAATCCATCACGACAGAAAATACATTTCCCATTATATCTGTCGCATTTTTCTTTACAGTTTCCAAGACATGCGTCCAGACAGCGACTTCCATGCCAACCTGGCGCACATGAATGGCAGTCACCTTGACTATCGCAACCAGCAAGGTCGCAATGACCTTTACATAGGCATTGGGGTCCATATAAATAATTTTTACAGTTTATGCATGTTCCGTTGTTTCTGTGACACCCTTCTGGTCCGCAGCTTTGAGGACAAGTCTGATCACACATATCCCCATGGTACCCAGGTTGGCAAGAGTTGCACAGTCCTGTGGTTTTATTGCATCCAAATTCATCACATTTTAGATTATCTGATGTACATTCACAATTTTCCCCGTACCAACCGGACTCGCAGCCATCTGTGCAACTTCCTGTTGCGCAAGAACATTGCTTTACATCTTCCCGAAAAAAATCGCTATGTGTAGTTTTACAGTTAGTTCCGCATGATAAGTCGCATTTTGTTCCACACCAGCCTGGTTTACAGTCCTTGTCACTTTCACAAATTCCGGTTTGTGGACTACATTTGTTTACGAAACCAGCACCTCTCACTAGTATAGGATAACAGCCTTTACTGCACGCTGATGTGCAATCTTCTCCATAGTAACCTTGAGTACAACTATGTAAACATTTCCCGCTGACAAGGTCACATATTCTTCCTGTCAGCTGTAGACAATGGCTACTGCATTGTTTATCACAGTACTCCCCGTAGACATCGTTTCTACAACCACCTTTACATTTACCAGTGTCTTTATCACAAACTTTACTGAATATTCCCGTGAATGTTTGTATCGTTGGACATTGAGAACCACATCTTTTAAAGCATGGGTTACCCCACCAACCATCATCACATTCACCACATGTTTGACTGCTATCACATTGATCTGGCTTGCAGTTAGTGCAGTCTCCTGGAAAACAGAACAAAAAACAAGATTATTTATACCTGACAAACTTTCCTTAATGAAACATTGTTGCATGTAAGTGTTTTCAACATGTTCCAATTTTAAAAGAAGTAGGGCAACTTGACATTATATTTGTTTCATTCCTAGGGTTGGATAATCTAAAACATGCAAAAATCCAATTCTAGTTAATAAAATTTGGGGAGTCTATTTCATTTACTTTAAAGCTTTTTTCGACAATTTTAAATACTTTTTTGTATAATAAAAATGTTATTCAGCGCTATGTGCTGTTGTTGAAGGCATTTCGTGCAGTTAGTCAGGATCCAAGGTTGATAAATAAATAGCTTCGGTATATCATTTTCCTCCTGAAAATTGATTTTGAAAATAAATTTTAAAAATTGATTGCTCGGGATGAAAACCGGATTTGTTGACCTAAATAATTTTGCAAAAATGACTAATAACGCGCGTACCTACACGGAAACGAAAATATACGATAATCTATTTCAGTCACATTCCCAGAAATAACAGCAACAGACAATCTGATTTTTCTCATAGATTATCAATTTTTTTAGTCGCCAATTAAATTTCAAAACAAGGAAATGTGTTCCAGTCATCCTACTGAGAGAATATGAATGTGTAATAGCTTGACCAAAATTATAATTAAAACAACGGAAGACGAACTTCTACAATGTAAATGTTGGAAAGGTGAAAATAGTATACATTATCTCAGTAATGTTCTCTAAATGTTTAATGAAACCTAAAATAAATATCAGGTCGCATGTTGGTTTTTTTTTACAAATTTTATAAATTCGCATGGTTTTTTTTTGTTTTTTTGTTGACAAATTTAATAAATTGTATTAGTGTGGCGACCAAAATGAACACAATTAATTATAGGTGATACAATCTTAATCTAAAAAAATCGTTTCTAAATTGAAGTTGTCAGTATAAAAAGGTTAACTTTAATATCCTTTTAAATACGCTGGTTTTTAATACCTTTTTAATGAATTGTCAGGAAAGTTTTTAAGATTTTGCAGGCTGCTGCTTTTGAGTCATGTGCATAAACAGATGAAAAATAGTATCAATGAGAAAGAAGTTTAATTTGATGCAATAATTTCATAAGCATTTAGATTTCTAGTTTTTATGTTTTTTAATGTTTATTGAAAAAAGACGAGGATTTATAGAAAGTACTGTCTGTGATTGTGGTGATATTTATTATCGATTAGTTTTTGATCGCTTAACACCGCGGCTATATCGCGGTGATGGTGATCATAATTAGGGTTATTTTACTGATACACTTAAACCCAAGTGGTCAAAGTAAAATGGAAATATAACAATTGGTAAGGATATGGATGTATTATACTGTTATACTACATACTAGTATATATTATTTATATGTGGTATTCAGATATCTCTGACCTGCGCTGTTGGACGATAGTAATTTGGATGGTTTGCATGTATCTTTTGCTTTCTCATTTATCCATAAATCTCTTCTTGTGCATACATAAGAAAATTGTTTAGCAGGAGAAACGAAGTAATATGAAATCATTAGCAAAAGATTGATTTTTTTTTAAATATTGAGGTTTAAATTAAACCATTTAGGCCAATTATAGATTTTTATTTTTGATATGTTTATTTGGATTACTACAGGTAAACTATACGAGTTAACAAATACCTTATAGACAAAGGACAGTTATGTCATTTATATGCTATTTTACAAATATTTGTCTATAAACAATAAATAGTCTGTATCTTTTTATTGATACAAAGTCAAACAAGTCCTATATTGTATATTGTACGTACAAGTTCACATTATGTTAAAGGATCAAGGATGAAAGGCAGACAGTTTGAACATATTGAATTTTTAATAATACTTCTTTTCAACATTTAAGGTCTTAATTCAAAAGAAACATATTATCGTTTCCGTTCACGTTTTGTCAAAAATGTTTTAAACCTAAAGATTGTGCATGTTAAAAATCAAATGGTATGATTTAACTTGTTAACAATTACCCAGGTGTATAAAATCAACACAAAAGGTTTCTAAAATAATATCAAATCCCAACTTGAGGCAAAACTATGAACTTCATTGCGCTTTCTCCCATTTTCACAAACAAATTGTGTAAAAATTGTGAAAATATGAAATCTAATCCTCGAAGACATTTAACTTTATCAAAGACGGTAGTAATGAGTTAACCCTTTTTAAGAGTTTTTGGGGATGATATTAATCTTGCTATTTTTCACGGGTAGTTAACAGTTAATAGAAACTAATGGTGAGAGAAGATAGAATCAGTGTGTTAGTCAGAGGAGTGTTGTTAAGTTTGATATATCCATGATAGTAACCTCTAGTCGTGAATCCCAATTTCCTTCTTCATAGCTATGTCTTAAACATTTGTCATCAAATAAGGGAATACAATTTGTTATACACAAAACTAAGATCTTAAAAACCAAGTGCATGTACATGTATAGGTCACCATTTGTATTGGTGTTTCTTTCGTCTTTCAACTGAATTTAAGTGGATCGAAACTAAAAAAAAATTTTAACGAATCAATAAAAACTCGAAATTTATTTTCTCTTAATAAATATTGTATACACATTACTACATTACATATTGGATCGAACAACATATGTAGTAATTTTATATCTGTTGTGTATTGTTTGAAGCTTTTTATCGTACAAAAAAGGTCAAGTACTGAAGGTTTGTTTGAACAGATAATGCGTTGATAATTGTAATCGAACTATGTTCATCATTTTCTATTTTTAATCTATAAATTTATGAAGTGGTGTCAATTGACTCGAGTTAAATATATGCAAATATTTCCTTAAATGATAAATGATCAAGTGAAAAAAGTCAGACAATATGATTTTCAAAAACTGAGAATTTATAAGGTGAAATTATTTAGGGAGTGACCAGTCAACATCATACATCAAGAGGAGGGGGTCTTTTGGTTTTCTAGTAGATACATGTATTGTCTTATTTACAATTATGGTACATAATTTCATTTTCAAGCTGCATAAAAAAAAATATGTGGAAAAGAAACAGAAACAACTTATACATATCCAATATCTAGTGTTCTTTTTTATAATTGAAATTTAACTAAAGAGACCTATGGATAATAAGTAACGTGGATATAAATGTGTATACAACCACACACAGTGACATATAATGCTTCTTCACCCATGCCATTGTTAAACAATCATTGCAAACTATTGTCATATCAACAGAGTTTTGAGGAAATATTATTCTTTTTCGTCAAATACGGTTGAAGTGAAGCAAGCTTTTTCACGAAATAGCGTGTGTACAATATTTTTTTACCGCTAAACTTCATATAAAACACATGCAGCTGAAACAATACGGTACTTCTAGTATATCTTAGGAACACTTTAAACACGAGAGGTAGATACGATCAAAATATCAATTTTACAGATAATTTTGTCGTAGATATCAGTTTTCTTGTCAAATCTATACATTTTGTTAGTTGACAGTTTCCGTCTCGTATAAGTTTCATATAAAATTAGATATTTGGACGATAAAATCAGTCTGCCCTATTTCAGTGTATTATACGTGTTTGATACACCAATTGAATAATTCATTGCAATGGTCTGAAGTTATTAATGATATCCGAGAAAATAACATAACACGATAACACTCCCGAGTTACGTAAAAATTACACGGTTTGTTTGTTATCATAATCTTTTCAATTTAATCCCACAACTCTTTTTTTAAGTATCTTAAAAAGTCAAACCTTTATTTAAAGTAAAAGGTGTGCACACATGCATTTTAATCAAATTGTTTTACATATATACGAAAAAGCCTTCTAGCCAGTGTATCCATGTAAAATCTAGTTTAACATTAGATCCTTAGGATATTAGTTAAAATACCGTGTAATATATACTTATTTTGATTTTATTTCATTTTAACAATAGTATATCTAGATTTAGTATCTGCAGTGAGTACCGGTTGCTGAGGTAATTACTGTCTATCAAAGATGATCTTAAATCAAGCTGAGACTAATATTGAAGGGTGGTTAGGAAGATTTGAATTTATAGGTTTTAATACTGACATTAAAAGCGAATCTTCTGTTCAGGGGAAACCAACGAACACCTAATAGAAACCAACGTTTTTGGTGTATAATTGTACTGGTTACACACTTGAAAAGTATGTAAATATTACACCTTTCTGTGGTGGTAATGATAATAATATGACCATAATTATCTCATGCTTCATAACCCGGCAAGGACAACCTGTCAAATATGTAATATTTCAAATGTTGATATTTATCCACGTCAATGTCAAAACTGACGTCCCCACCTCGGTTTATTACTCTAAATAAAATTTATGAAAAATTTTAATTGTTTCAGATTTATGAGAAGGTGCAGTTTATCAATTATTTAGTCTCATAAAAGAAAAATAATAAGACAATGTCTCATAAAATTGTATGTGATTTGAATTATGTCTTCATCAAAATTCAGTTTTATAGTTTTACAATGTACTATACAAGACAAAAAATATATATGTTATATGAAGTGTGTGGCACAACAAAATATACCATTAACCATTGACGTTTGAGTCAATCACCATTAAGTAGAGGTAGCTACCCTACAAAAAGTCACCAAATTATTTTTGAAACTTTTTAGCTTACAAATACCACTCTGTACCTACTCAAACTTTATACACACACATTGTACTTTTCCTGACTTAATATAGAGAGATAATAAAAAAAATGATATATAAACTTTGGTATCCTAATGGAATTGAATGATTATCATGTTAAGGAAATTCAGTTCCAACCATTTGAAAATTTGGACAACAGCAACAAAACGACATGATCAAACAGAAAAAAGATGTGAGCAGTTTGGCTCTGAACTGAATCATTGTTAAATGTTAAAAAATCGAATATGTCTGCTTTTCAGTGACAAACAAAGAGAAATTATGGGGAATCAATTTTGACTGTAAAAGACCACTAGTTTATAACATACAGAACTAATGTACATACCCGATACACCTCGAAGTAATATCAACACAGTGATTAACACCTGTCCTAGGTAAATCACAAAGGATCGACGAACGGCCATCAATCAATTTAATTTTGCATGTTTCAGCGAAGGAAAAGTCAAAATAGTTATCCATTTATGAAAGTCCTAATATTTTTTTATTTCCACTATAAACGGAATATGAATAGGAAATACACATCCTCTCTTATTGTTGTCTGTCGTGGTGTGCCTTTCGGGGTGATTCAATCGTCGACACCCACACTTTGTTTAGATATGAATGAGAAATACTGTCACAATTTTTATAAATAAAGTGCTGTTTGGGTCCGTTCTACATCGTTGAGTTTACAAAGACAGCATGTTATTCAACTTGACGATCATCCTATACAATTCTAATGATCACCTATGTATATAGAACGTAATCTCGGACAGACAACATTATATGTGTGCTAATCGATCAATAACTATTGATCGGATTATGGTAAATTTACCTTAAAGAACCTCGTGGACACGAGGAAGAAATAATAGGAAGTGATTTTTTTTGTAATTATAATGTGTGATAAATTGACCACATTAATTTGATTTAATGTTAATGTTGTATATGGAACGTGCGGAAATACTAAATTAAAATGATGTTTTAAAATTATGTAAGAAAGATATCACAGGTGAAGACAATTTTAAATAAATTACTAAACAAACAAGTAACTTTTGAGTATATATCACCATATATAAACTGATAGCATGGACTGTGATATTTTTTTTCAATCCGTAATATACTACTGTACTCAATAAACAAGATGACGATATCACTTAGTTGCTCGTTTGGATATTTTGTTGTTAGTGATATTCATTTTTTTTTTTAAAATAAGACCGTTAGTTTTCTCGTTTGATTTGTTTTACATTGTCATATCGGGGCCTTAAAGCTGACTATGCGGAATGGGCTTTGCTCATTGTTGAAGGCCGTACGGTGACATATAGTTGTTAATTTCTGTGTCATTTTGGTCTCTCGTGGAGAGTTTTCTCATAGGCAATCATACCACAGCTTCTTTTTTATGGTTTAAAATAATATTTAGAACCAAAAACACAAAAGTACAACGCCAACCAATTATATCCTACCTTCGTAGTTTTATTTTACAGCCAGTAAGCTCCATATTCATATTTCATACATCAAATATTAATAAAGACAACATATTTCAATTTATATAAATATATATATCTTCTTCGAATTAAATTCTTTTTTTTATATGCAATATGAGTTTGTTCGGAGCTCTAAACAGATGCACACCACAACTCTGGTGGTAGAGTTTATCATAAAGATCATAAAGGCGTTCGTTTAAAATCTCAAAATGAAAATATTTTTATTTCTTGATCCTGTCACATATGGGTGTAGTATTGATATTAATGTTGAAAAAGTTTGTATTTTACTTAATACTGATGCTTTTGTTATTCTGGCAAAAATTATGTACAATGTACAATATATATGTAAGATCACAGAATACATTGATAATAGTACCTCAGTTGTTGATATTATTATGTCATAAATGTTTACTAAATATGTTGATCAGTGGTAATTAAGTCAATTTTAGCGCCGTCAATCACCGAAAGACCACTTCTTGATAACCTTATCAGATAAAATTTACTTAAAAGACTATCGTCAGCACTAAGCTTATTTTATCTTTCCGAGTTATAATTCTAACACTGTATTTTAACAACTTTTGTTTCCTAGTAACACACATAGGTATATGGCAAAGATCACCAACAGGGTTATTTATGGATACCTTTAAAATAAGTTTAATCCATTCTCAATTTCATTATTTTTTTTATTATTAAATATCGACTTCATTTCATCAGCGTGATGAAATCCCGCAGTAAAAGAAGACGACCAAATATCCGTATAGCATAGTATGTTGTGGTGAGATATAAGTGGATCTTTAAAACACATTAAGGCAAGGGTCCTATCATACTGTTGTGTTTGTTAAAATATACCGTTATTATAAAGAACTCCAAGGTATACATAAAAAATAACTACTAAACTAGAATAGTCATCATTTTGAATGTGGGCAGTATTTGAAAGAAGAAGAACATGTAATAGATCCATCGCATTTCACACCAATATAAACTGTTGCCTATTATGATTGCAGCAAGGCAAAAACTTGCTACTATTTCCTCTATTCAAAATCTTCAACCTGAGAATGCTTCGATCACTAGTATTGTCACATGCTTCACCACAAAAGTCCTCCAATGCTGAATGTAGTTTTTGGGTAAAGATAGCATAAAATGCAATCAAAACCCTATGGTACTGACTTGATATCTAAATCTTCCAAGGGTTATCACTACTTTTGAGATACACGAAATATAATGCATTGATCATAACATTCTAAACACCCTATCCATGAAACTGAAATGTATCAATGAGTTATATGCTCAGATATTCAAGCTTTAAAACTGTAGTTATCTTCCTTTGTTTTGAATTGTATTTGGATAAACTACCACCAATGCTCTCTGATGAATTAGAGCAAACTACACCCTTCAGTGCTTACAAGCACTTTGATTCATTTTAGGGAAGTGATGTTGATATGAAACCCTGAACTAGTTAGCCAAACTAACCTTGTTATCTTCCGACCAATTTAATAACCGATAACTTAAATCTACAGTTATTAGTGGTTTAAAGTCATCCTTTCATTTGCACAGGTATAACAATTAGTTTTTTTCTGTTCCCGGGACATATTTCATATTCGAAAAGTAAACTAGTGTTTAACAAAATTGTTAAAAACATTTTTATCCCCTCCCGTACTTTCCCCAAAACCTGAATTGCAGATTCAATTTTTCATGCAGTAGAATCGATATCTAATTCGAATTTGTGAAGATTTTCAATTTAGATTCTAGATTAAAGTACAAATTAATAGACTCCGCGCAAAAAAAGTTTTTCAAATGAAACTATCTTTTTACGATTTTACGATTTATTAGAAAACACTCAGACACATATAAACGTGTAACATGAGGTCAAATATATAATACAATATATGCAAACAACATGACAGAAGAACGATTAAACATATTTAAATCAATATATACAGCTCATTAGAACCAAACAGTGTGAATGGTTTTAGAGAAAAAGATATACAGTATATATATATGGATCGATATGACATAAATCAAAGAAATACATTAACTTTTCTGATGAACAATGATAGCTTTTTGTATAGTTCAGTATTACAATAAGAGAGTAAACCTTCAAACTTGATAATGCTCGGGTGAGCTGTGTAGTACATAGGTATGTACTTGTTTCTTAATAAAACAATATTTTCATTTTTACATATAAATATAATATGGAATTCATCTCCAATACCATTTGTACATAAGTTACATGTTCTTTCTTCCCTTGGGATATTGAACCAACGACCAGTTTCTATAGGTAAATGTAAATTAGATGTACGCAGTTTGGTTAACCACGTTCGATTAAACTCACTAAGTCTCAATAAGTAACTTTCCAAATAAAACTGTTTTTTGAATATCGAATAAAAGAGGCCACGGGAGGAGTTTTGTATATCACTATACCACTTTTGTATAAACTGATCACATAAAATTTGCTTCACAACAATTTTATCACAAAATGCATACTGGTTTTTAAAAATGTAACTCATCCCAACTTCATCAAAAATAGTTTCTACATATTTAATCCATTTGAAAGTATATTTAGTTTTACTTTGTAAGGATAACATCAGTTGATATAAAATACTACTTAGTTTAGTATCATTTTGTACAAGTCTTGTCCAGAATGATACCATTCTAAGTTTAACTTTAATTTCGAGGGGAAATCTCCCAAGCTCACCTAAAACCATAAAATTTGGCGTAGTGTTCCTTACTTTGAGTACTCTTTTACAAAACTTCAAATGGATTTGCTCAATAGTTTTGAGGTTTTCGTATCCCCAGATTTCTGAACCATACAATAAAATTGGTTCTATCATCGAGTCAAAAAGCTTTAATTGGATATCAACAGGTATAGACTCATTTCTGATAAGTTTATAAACACAAAACATTGTCTTTTCTGCTTGTTCTACAAGTTTTTTTTTGGTCTCAATAAATGTACCATTATATTTAAATATAACACCTAGGTAAGGATATGTATCTACAATATCAAGAATTTGACCTTGTAATGTAAAACTGAAATTGTGGTTTACTTTTCTTTTAGAGAAGATGATAACCTTGGTTTTATTTACATTTACTTGTAGTTTCCACAATGAACAATAAGACTGAAATACATCAAGAGCTTTTTGTAAACTATCTTTACTCTCTGCTAAGATAACTGTGTCATCAGCATATAATACAATGAAAATTTTATAAAAAAAATGTAATTCACTTTCAAGTTTCTCTTTAATTAATTCTAAGGGCAGTCCATCAAGCTGACAAAAATAGTCTTCAAGATCATTTAAAAAGATCGAGAAGAGAAAAGGCGATAAATTCTCCCCCTGTCTAACACCTGTTAGACATGGAAAAAATTCTGACTGAGAGTCATTAAATTGAACACAAGACTTAATGCCACTGTACATATTATACACAACTTTAAAACATTTCCCTTTGATTTCACTTTTTTGTAATTTTTTCCACAGCCCTGTACGCCAAACAGTATCGAATGCCTTTCTAAAATCCACAAATGTACAAAAGAGTTTGACCTAGGCCGCGCATCTCAATCGACTTTAAGGTCTAACATCTGACCAGAAGTCTTTATTGTTTACTTTAGCCAACTAGTCCGAGATTACTCTGACGTCCAACGGCTGTTTTGCCAGACAAGCTGGGGCCGTGGGACGTCAGAGCTCGTCCCATATCAAAAAGTGGATATTTGCCCACCCAAAATAGATGCGCTGCTTCGTCGCTTCTGAGGATGACTGACGGCCTTGGAATTATATAAATCGGGCATCAATCTGTTCATTTTTTATTTAGCTCTTCATTTATGTAAGTTTCACCTACATGCCAACCTTTATTTTCCATATTTTAACAGTTTTCACAGTGACCCATAGATTTCAGCAGTTTGCCTTTCATGTTCAAAGATAATCACGTGACCACGAGAAAACAGTGATGATTTATGCAAATGACCATTATGTAACACCTCGTTCATTAACGATGCAAGTTATTTAAATGTCCGAGAGCTTCCGATTGTAACGTGGTCGGAACTAAATGTTAAACATCGATCTCCTATAAAGGAGGTGAAAAAATATAAATATTTGCATATTTTGAGTCTCGAGACCACGAACTCTCGTAACTTGACGTCCATTTGAAAGTGAAAGTCAAAATGTCGAAATCGATGGGTCACTGTGAAAACTGTTAAAATATGGAAAATAAAGGTTCGCAGGTAGGTGAAACTTACATAAATGAAGAGATAAATGACAGTGTATATAAAGTGCGAATCCAGCTAGTTCATTTTTACTGTTATATGCGGGTATGTCTATTGTAGAATAAAGGATCATGGGAAAACTGTATTTGTTTACGTTTTGAAAATATCAAGTTAAAGGATTTTAAGTTAAGTTTTAACATATTTTCATTGTGATATGTCTTTATAATATACAAACATAGCATTAAACTTCAAATAAGTGTTATAAAAGCATCATAATATAGCATATCGATTATTGAAAGCGATCCATTTTAACTATAGATGCGATGAATTATCACTGTTAGTGCAGTCATTATTAATGTAGAATTTTCAAAGATGCGAGGAATTTTTATTGTAGAATTATGTGATAAATGCACTTGCAACAAATGAAAAAAACCTTAGTTGATGACTTTAGGATTTATGATACATGTATTTTCCAATTGAAATACAAACTCCTCATTCATTCTTCATCAAATATATAGCTTTTCAAACTTGTAACAATAGCGATTCTCAAAATGTCATATTGTATTCTTCAGATTACGTTTCTCCTTGATTTTAACTTATATAGTGAATCACTGGAGCGTGACAGCAGCGGGCCCTCTTAAGCAGTCAGTGGGCCCCTACTTATGAAAAATTCTAGATCCGCGAGTGGATACTACCACAGAGGTAAAACCATGCACATTTGGGTCATTGTACACGAAATGCATGCTACAATTCATTTTTGTTGATTTTAGACCCTTTGGAACTCTATGTGGGCTATTTCAGTAACTAGGCAAAAAATCCCCAAACTTGATACATGGTCAGATTCAGCATGTCAACGAATTCCAAATATCTATATTAAAGGACTTTTGTCTATAAATTTGGACCCCACAAAATTGAAAAAGGGACCAAAAATATGAAAAAATGCATGCATCGGATACTTTTGTTATTGAAGGCATGACTGTAACAATAGGATGAATATACAAAAATATCTTTTTCTGGGGTCTCATTGGGGGGTTCTGATCCCGGATCCCGCTTACTGTTTTGGCAGATTCCCGTATTCCGCTTATTGTTTTGTCAGATTCCCGTATCCCGCTTATACTATGCAGTTCTAATTTTTTGTAATTATCCGTGTCCCGCTAGACTTCATTTCCCGTTTTTCTCTACACAATCATTTGACTTTCACCTGTCACGCTTGCAAAAAATCGGCAATCCGGCGTGACGTTTATACCCAAATGCGACCCACTATTTTACTCTATTTTGAGTCATATAAAGCCCATTATAAATATATTAAAAAAGTAGCGTAGATTTTTTCATCCCTTTTTATCCCGTCTCGTTTCGTTTTTGAGCCATATAGATGTCGTATGTGACAATGAGACAACTCTCCATCCGAGTCACAATTTATAAAAGTAGACCATTATACGTCAAAATACGGTCTTCAACATGGAGTCTTGGCTCACACCGAACAGCAAGTTATAAAGGGCTCCAGTGTAAAACCTTTTAAACGGGAAAACAAAGGTGCAATCTATATCAAGATGTACGTAATTAGTGGTGAAGTGTCATGGAAATGGATAAAAAAAAATAAGGATAAAGATCTCTATACGCTATATAAGAAACTAAATGGAATACATTTGAAATAAATGTTATTTCTATTGAATTTAGTAGAGTGTTTTAAAACCAAACTTTTATCCGTAAGTTAAATTTTATCAAATCTTTCTCTTACTTTATCTATTATTTGAGCAAGTCGGCTAAATTAAGGCTTTACAGCTAATTTCCTAATGCATGTAAAGCAAAACTTTGGTTGGCTTGCTTGCTTTGTTTGTATAATTGTTTATACAAACTTTGTAAATAAGATTGACATTTTTAAACAATATGAATAGGCATAGTTTAACCTGTATTTTTAATATTTGAATTAAATTGGGTGTTATCATAATGATTATCCAATAAAAAAAGCAAGCAAATCAACTAAAGTCTTGCTCTACATTGTTAAAGAAATGAGCTGTAAAAAATCAAAAAAATAATAATTATACAGTGAAAATGCACCGCATATACAATACTAATGATTCGCTCCACAGTTAAAATGAAAGAATAGTATCATTATTCGACAGTAAACATGACTAGCATTACAAAATCATCATAGTGGAATTTAGTTAAATATGAAGAAACTGAATGACAAAACATATTCTACGTTATACAACTTTAATAATTGTATTAAAATGAATATTTTTTACTGCAACAACATCTCACCTGTTAGTTATAAAGCACCTGTACGATCTGTTCGTGAAATGTCCTAAACATTCACCTATTTTGGTATATATTTCACAGTTGGATGGCTTTAGGCGCGATAAATCCCGCTCGCATCTCTTACTTTGTTTTATTAGTATTATGTATTTCTGAACATATACATTTTAACTATTTTTCTTCATTTTCTTCAAAAATTAAAAAAAGTTCGTCTGTTTATTTATCATTCTACATTAGACATTTATGGCATATACAGTAAAAATGATATTTTAGGATCCGCACTTTACATACACTGAATGAAAAATGAACAGATTGATGCCCGATTTATATAATTCCAAGGCCGTCAGTCTGCCCCAGAAGCGACGAAGCAGCGCATCTATTTTGGGTGGGCAAATATCCACTTTTTGATAAGGGACGAGCTCTGACGTCCTACGGCTCCAGCTTGTCTGGCAAAACAGCCGTTGGACGTCAGAGTAATCTCGGACTATAGCCAACCGACTTGATTTTTTTTCATCCCAAACTTTTATCTCTTATCTTTTTTTTTTATGTACATACCATCGCTTTTTCGAAACGTTCGGATATTGCTAAAAACGGTTCT
This sequence comes from Mytilus edulis, assembly GCF_963676685.1. Classification (NCBI taxonomy): domain Eukaryota; kingdom Metazoa; phylum Mollusca; class Bivalvia; order Mytilida; family Mytilidae; genus Mytilus; species Mytilus edulis. The sequence goes on along the minus strand of NC_092344.1, from coordinate 109,097,228 downwards.
GTGCTTTATAAAATTTGCTTTTATGGAGGTTATACGACGAACAAACTACTCATTAGTTCCAAATCCGTGTTCACCTTTATAGTGAAATTATTCTTGTTTGTTTTTTCTTTTCCAAAAATATCAAGAGCGTATTGATATATAACGGTACTTCATTAACTATATACGACGTGATTCGCACGTTCATGATCATTTACATCCTTTACTTGTTCTTTTTTGTGAGTATGGTCTCGAGGTAACGATGATAGTCCGTCAGGAGGGGACGATAAATGGCTGACCCGTGTTAAGAGATAGTCATATCTCTTGCACGTTAAAGACACCCTTGTAGATTTCGAAAAAAAGCAGGCTAATGACGCTACAAGGCAGCACTCGCACCCGCAAAGTGGAAAGGGATTAATATAAGTTGCAAAACTTGTTTCACAATCCACTATAAATAAATATGTTTAAACTAAACTAAAACTAAACTTGTTCTTGAAACTCAGGTTGCTTCTAAAGTAATGCTCTTATTCATAGTCTATACCTTCCACCGCAGGCGTATTATAAGATACAAGCTCATTGTTCATTACTTTCTTCTGAAGATCAATAAGTTCTTCCATTCCTACGTTTTCGTCTCTCACCTTTTTATTTGGAAAGTTTATTGTCATCTTATTTTGTTTTTAAAAGTACAATCACAAAAATACTGAAAATAAAATCGGAAAGTCCCTAATCACATGGCAAAATCAAATGACAAAACACATAAAAAACGAATGGACAACAACAGTTACTGTCAAATACCTGACTTGGTACAGGCATTTTCAAATGTAGAAAAAGGTGGATCAAACCTGGTTTTATAGCGCTAAACCTCTCACTTTGTACGAGAGTCTCATCATATTCCGTTATATTTACAATAATGCGTGAACTAAAAAGACATAATAAATAAAACAGTCAAAATATGGGTCCAGCAGTCATCATCGTGTTACAATTTTAAAAGAAACAAATATATACAGTATACGTCTTTAATTCAAGTCTCAAGTTCTCGCATTATTTTCTAGATCAACATAGCTATGCCTGAAATGTTGTGTTATCTGTTTAACATCACTATGTTATGTCATAGTTAGTCATGCAGTGTTTTCAATTTTGAAACAAATCATTCGTCAACCTATGGAGGTTTCTGAGATACACTTGTTGAGGATATATGTTGGCTTGCATAGTTGATGGACAGGATAAGATTCAAGTTAAACAATTCTGCTATTTTGAGGTTGCCTTTTTTGTAAGGACATACTGTATATATTTGTTCCAGGGGTAAAATAAAATTTTATCTATTTTATTTTATTTATGATCTATGACATTTTGCGATGAATCGGGTGTTCTCTTAATTTACATCTGACATACAAGTGTTTATAAGTTATCAAAGGTACCAGGACTATAATTTAATACGCCAGACGCGCGTTTCGTCTACATAAGACTCATCAGTGACGCCGACGTACTCGATTTATTTAATATATATTCAATGTATTTTCACCTCATTACCCTTACGATATGACTTCTTTGACTTTCACGTTTGTTTTGTCTTCCGATTCATTCAAAGTTTTATGGTTTCCCGTCTTTTTACATTTCCCTTTCCATTTCTTTCCTTTCCCTGCATATTGAATTTCTCTAATTTTGCAAAATGTGCTTTGCCTTTATGCCTTTTTGAGCTTTTTTGTAATATAATTTTTTTTTATAGTGATTTAGATTATAATATAATGTTGACTGATGTACCCTATTTTTTTGACATTTTTACATATTATGTTTGTTTTTGTTGTTCTCACATCCTTGTCAATATAATGATATTTGATGCGACTGTCATACAAGTGAGAGGTTGGTCTAGTTCCAGATTTAACCTACATAAGAAAATGCCTGTACCAAGTCATTTATATGACAGTTGTTATCCATTCCTTTGATGTCTTTGAGCTTTTGATTTTGCCATTTGATTAGTGACTTTTCGTTTTGAATTTTTCTTGATGTTCAGAGTAATTTGTGATTTTATTTTTTACAACAAAAAAATTAAATAAATCCTAGGAAAATTAAAAATAAACAAATCTCAAAATCAAAATCTCAAACCCATCACACGAATGAAAAACAAGACAAGTTATTTCTACCACTTCTGCCCAACTTACATCCTCAGTATAATTTGTTTCGTTACAAGTTAGTTACTGGATCAATAATTTTCTTGTATAAACTATATTTCTTGTCCTTAATGGTCTTTAATTTCATACATTATATGGCCTTTATGGCCTTTTCTTATTCCGAGCGTCACTGTCACTGTTGTAGGCTAAACACGCTTTTGGCTAGACCGATATTACTCCAACGTTTGTTTTGCCATACAAGCTGGGGCAGTGGGACGTCAGAGCTCGTCCCATATAAAAGAAAGTGGACATTTGCACCGCTTTGCTTCTTGTGGAGCTGACTGGCGACCTTGGATCCATATAAATCGGGCCTCAATTTGTTCATTATCATTCATCTCAGAGTCTTTATTTATGTAGTTTCACCTTCCAAAGCTTAACAAAAGACTTGTACAATGGTTAGGATATTGGCTCGCACACATCAAATATAATCTTCAACTTTGTACTTCATTTGGTTGTTAAATTCGAGCGTCACGGATGAATCTTTTCTGGACGAAACGAGTATCTAGCGTATAAAAGTTATGATCCTGGTATTTATGATGATTAGTTTTTTGGCTAAATTGGAACCAACTGTTTAGCGTTGAAATCTAGTCGTAGTAAGGCTTTCACAAGTACATCAAACACCACTAGTTAACCAACTATCCAAGTTATATCTTACGACAATCAGATGAACATGAACGGAAATGGCCCAACCGTTCATTTATAATGATTGAATATTGGAGTAGTGACTGATACAAATAATGCTCTTAACGAAAAAGAAAGTGCATCTGTTTATATATGACGACCCGGTCACACCATTTTGGAAAATTTAATTTTTCTATATCTAATTTGCAGCGTTATAAATATTTTGTTTGTCATTTTAGATTTGTTCATTCATACATATACTATTTCTACTACTAGTAAATACTAATTTTACCTGTACTATGTTCTACGTCATTAAAAGAAAATGTATTCATATGACCAACCCAAAATGATATTTATATTTTTTTTTAACTAATTTTCATTAACTAAAATATATAGAATCAACCACATGCTACACGTAACACGGATATGTGTAACATATTCTGCATAAAGGGATCGTCAACAATATATCCTTACCATTATGAAAATTAGTATTATTATTTTATGTTGATAACAGTGATAATCTATAATACTAAAATTACGAGGTCCAATTTGTTAGCCGTCATCACGTAAAAACGACGAATCACAGAATTCAACTTTATATATAACTAATATAGTACAAAGGTGTAGATTAAAAATTACACCACTCCAGGCCCTTTTGTTTTCCACGTAATTAATATTGCCAATAATGAAGAAGTTCCGGGTCGAGTCCGCTACCGATACCAATAGTATATTCACCTGTTACTTATTACCTTATCTGTACGTTCCGCATCTGACAGGCGCACCACCAAACGTTGTATTCAGGATTAATATGCTATATACACGGGTCATAACCACAGGGTTGACACTACTAAATTGTCAAATTGTTACCTATTGTAGTATTTTAATCAGTTAGACTTTCTAAGATAACAATACGAATATTAAAAATCTGGACTAAAAATAAGGCGTATAGGTACAGTTTTCAATTTGTTAGTGGGCATGACGTAAAACAGCGAGGCAAAGAATTCAACTTTACTTATAACTTATATAGGACAATGCTGTTGATTAAAAAATACTCCATTCCAGGACCTTTTGTTTTCCAAATAATTAATATTACCAATAATTGATAAGTTCCAGTTCGACGGGTTCAAACAGAAAGACTTGAAAGCAGAGAAAAACTGTGTATCTTATAATCGGCATGACTTTAACAGATGACAGTACTAATACTAAAATAAGGCTTGCGCATAGTTACTTTAATTCAATCACGGACCCGTGATATCACGGGTGTGTTCTAGTAATACTGATAATTATAACATGTTGACCCCATATGTCTGTAGCACGATTTTTCAGAAGTTCGGGATTTTGAGTGCTTTTAAATTTAGGCAACAGTAAAAAAAACGCTGTTCAAAAGTCATAAATCGCTCGAGAGATTACAATGTTCGCTATGTTCGCAGAAGTTAAAGAAACGCGAAAATTCGACAACGCGTTTGTAGTACTCGTATTTATTTGTAATCTGTCAGCAAAACAGTGTATGTTATTTACATGTTTAACATTACATTACAGTGACTTTTTTTCTCATGTATTTTTCCATCCAACGAAAATTATACACAGTCAACAATTGACCTTTACAATTATGTAAAACAAATCCCGAAAAAGGCGACCCGATATACGGTTCCGCAAACAATAGATCAAACAGCACAGATTTTACAACCAGCCAGGCTGCTACAAAACTTATTTGAAGACAATCTCACCTTGGCATTAAAATCACTTATACATTAGACTCAGCCTTATTCAACTAACATCTGATCATCAAAACCCTGCCCCTAGAACACAAAAGTATTCATACTCATTGCAGGCTATGTAGTTAATCTCTAAGATAAAGTAAACGGGCTGTTGCATGCGATAATTGTAAAGAATGTTATCATGCAAGTTCATGAATAAGAACACCCGGATAAACCCTGCACTAAAAAAAACAGAAGCATCATGCATACTATTCATGCGATTTATCTAATTTTAGTACGACTTTTTATTTTTTATCTCAGCTCAACGAATCTCCAACGAAAGGGCATTTTATAGTTGACTATGCGGTATCGGCTTTGCTCATTGTTGAAGGCCGTACGGTGACCTATGGTTGTTAATTTCTGTGTTATTTTTGTCTCTTGTGGAGAGTTGTCTCATTGGCAATCATACCACATCTTCTTTTTTTTTTATATTGACTCGCTATCAGACAATTTTTTAATAAAGAGTAAAACACCAACACAGCCAGTCAACAACTCTTATATATCTGCTTACCCTTCCGGAGCACCTGAGACCACCCCTAGTTTTTGGTGGGGTTCGTGTAGTTTATTATTTAGTTTTCTATGTTGTGTCATGTGTACTATTGTTTGTCTGTTTGCCTTTTTTAATTTTTAGCCATGGCGTTGTCAGTTTTTTTCGATTTATGAGTTTGGCTGTCCCTCTGGCATCTTTTGTCCCTCTTTTATAACAGTATTTATAAGTAAGTAAGTGCTAGAAACTTCCAGCGTATAAAAGTCACAAAAGACGAGTTCTGGGATCTTTCTGAGACCAGACACCATACGATATGTGAAATTTGAATCAAGTCAAATATTAATATCACATCATTAGAAGTTATATCAAGTGTTTCATAACATACGAAAAAAGAGTAATACTATGCTTTATTTCTTCAATACATGTCTCTTCAGGGATGTTCGTGGCCGAAATATTTGGAAATCAAAAACTTATATAAACGTTGAAGAGCTGATAAAACTGCCAAAAAAAAAATACTTTATTCTTTATATTTCTGTCTTTAATTAGATTATTATAAAATAATCTGTAAGTATTTCTGTTTAAGTGTTCACAATTTGGCTAGCCAGGGTCTTTTCTTGCTTACTACACAGTATGGGTTTGACGCAACGTTGAAGGTCGTACAATAATCTAGGCTAGTTGTTTACATTCTTGTCTCATTGGCAATAATACCACATTTTCTTATTCTATATTAAGAAGTTGATCTGCAGACAAATTCCTTGTTTACCAACCTCTATCCATTTTATATTCAACTCTATCCCTTTCATATTTTCTCTATGAAATTGAAAATAACAAGATTTGATTTTGATGAATCTGAAGCTCTTTTTTGGATTGATAATCACCTGGAACACTAAAAAATCTAAGAGCTTAGGAATGTACAAATGCCCAAAAACTAAAGAATCTACATTACCAAACGGACCATAAAATACCAACAAAATCCACCCAAGGTTAACTTTGCCGACAGGAGTTGGAACCTCAGTATTTGTTAATCTTTTAATCTATCAATGGCAAATTGATTAAATGTTTGTTCTTATAGCATGCCAGTACCGACGCATGTATTAAGCTAGTGATTCTCTCGTGCACTGACAGTTCATCAGCAGTGGTATCGACCCAGTGCGAGAGAATGAAAATAACACGTTTTAATGCGTTCTTTATCTGACAGGAACATGGCGATGATCTGTTTGGTACGAACTAGAGTAGATCCTCAAGTTTAGGAGGATGTTACTGCCACAAATCGATTGTATACAGCAAAGGTTAACGCATTTATTGTTCTTATCCAGAAGGCTTTTGTCTATTTCTTTACATATTGCTTAAAACATTTCACCCAATTTAAGTTCTGAGCTACATATTGAACAACTGACCAAACAGTTAAGCTATTTGTTTCAGCCATCCATCTTCATCATAATTGTTTCAGTAAAAGTTGGATAGTGTGAATTTGATGCAGTGAAAAAAAAATAATATAATACTCATATTGTTACCCGGATTGTTTTTTCTCAATCGATCTATGACTTTTGAACAGCGGTATACTACTGTTGCCTTCATTTAGCAACCAAATTCCATTGATTTAATGTAATGCCTGTGTTTTGAAATTGAAATAGAATAATCACCTACTATAATATTTAGCCTTGGTTTATGAAGGTCTGATTTGATTATGAAAGCGTCTATTCTTATGACATTGTTTACATAATCAGTTCTAAACATTGGTTTGTTGGTCAATCATTAATGGTTTTAACAGGACGTGATTGCGTAATTGTAATTTGGATATTTTTTTTCTGTAGCAATTACTAATTTTCCTTTTTTTAATGAACGAAGCAAGGTCATTTTATCTGATTAGATTCTATTGATATATCCCCCAGAACTTGAAATTAAAGAAACAACAGGAACGGCTTCCGCTGTCTCATTTAAGACCTATACTTCGAATTTGACATACACGGTCATCTCAGTACCAGAATCTATGACAAACGAGACGATTTCAATTTTGAAATTATCAACCCCCCCTCCAACCTTAGTAGCAACATACCAACATCACCTGCATATGGGATAAACATGTCCGTACTTATTCGGTATTCAAGAGACTTTTTAAAAAGTCAAAAGAGTCTGAGCAGAAAATTGACGAACCAGGCGAATGTAAAAGAACGTCACATTCATCGGAAGGTATCAAGACCTTGTTGATAGATATTCCGTATCAACTTTACAAATAATAATTGATGGTCTTGAAGCAAAGATTCTAGTTACTGACGTTGGAGAGCTGAGATTTGAGGAACTGAAATTTTGAATGATTTTTTTTCAAATACAGCTAAGATTACATAATAGATTCCTGTGGTAGATACTCATTCGTATTTTGAACAATAATGTTTTTGTAAACAGATTATTTATGATTTTGACCATATCAACGACAATTCATGTGAACACGGAAAGATGACCTTCTTGGTTTACAGAGAAATCTGTGTGATTAACACAACTTTGATTGTGTCCCTTGATATATTTTCAACATTACTTTTTAATTTCACTCATCTTAAAACAATTTAAGGTGGTGTGGGAGTCTTAAATAAAAATGATAGAATTTGTTCATACTTTGCCCAAAATGCAGTATATTGATCTATGTTCAAAAATATAATAAAAAAGATAGGTCATCCCGCATTTTCTCAAGCTACAGGTTGTGACCAAATGACACATTGTGTATGGATTAGTAAGTAAAAAAAGCATTATGTGATTAGAAACTAAACGAAATGATAGAATTGTAAGATAATACGAAAAGATGGCTTTTCGAAAATACTTTGAGAATATAAAAAAAAAGATTGGGTCACCGTACATTTGTCCCGGCTAAATTACACTAATGAGTCTTATGTAAAAGAAACGCGCGTCTGGCGTACTAAACTATAATCCTGGTACCTTTGATAACTATTTACATATAGGAAAATTTCATGTAGATTCCGTCAGAAAATGCACTGTTACAGAGTTACCTCCCCTTAAAATGCCATTAGCATTAGAAATCAACCAAATATAATCTACACTTGTAAAAATATTAATATGTATAAGTCATAATCTTATAATAAGCTATCAAAGATACCAGGATTATAATGCAGAACGCCAGACACGCGTTTCATCTCTATAAAGCCTCGGTCACACCTTACAGGATAGGACGAACGGACGCCTAACGGATGAAAATAAAAGTTGTCCGTTGACAAAATGTTTATCCGTTTGGAGTCCGTTGATGTACTGACCTAATAAAACGGACGCTTAACGAATGCATAACGGACATGCAACGGATATGCAACGTACGAGAAACGGAAACGTATCGCACGGAACGGAAGTCGAACGTTCATCCAACGTACGAGTACCGCATAAAACGGACACCTAACGGAAGCGTACCGGACAAAACGGATGAACAAGATATATGGAAAAATTAAAGGCGACAATAATAATACATGTAAATCGCATAAATATTCAAAATGTTTCTGTTTAACTCGTTTTAGTGTCTGACCTGAATAAGAGATGCTTGGTTATGAGGACGTGCCCTTACTCTAAGATTGATTATGAATAATAAGAATGCATGAACCTTAAGAAATTTAATTGGCATTTCTGACGCGAAATTTTTAATTGGAATTTATCCGTTACAGATCCGTTCATCACCTATTTATCCGTTATACGTCCGGTAGAATTCCGTTTCTCATTCGTTCAACATCCATTTTATCCGTTAGACGTCCGTTAAAATTTGTACCGTTAATTTTATTTCTACCACTGGGTCGATGCCTCTGCTGGTGGACTATTAGTCCCCGAGGGTATCACCAGCCCAGTAGCCAGTACTTCGGTACTGTCATGAACATACGGATTTTTTTGTGTTATTAAAATTTGCTGTTACAAAATATTAGAAATTATTATAAATTAAGGAATGTATCTCCCTCATGCAAAGCTCTGATTCCTTTCACGGATTTGGCTATACTTTTTGGACCTTTTGGATTATAGCTCTTCATCTTTTATATAAGCTTTGGATTTCAAACATTTTGGCCACGAGCATCACTGAAGAGACATTTATTGTCGAAATGCGCATCTGGTGCAAGAAAATTGGTACCGTTAATTTTATTACTACCACTGGGTCGATACCTCTGCTGGTGGACTTTTAGTCCCCGAGGGTATCACCAGCCCATTAGCCAGTACTTCGGTACTGGCATGAACATACGGATTTTTTGTGTTATTAAAATTTGCTGTTACAAAATATTAGAAATTATTATAAATTAAGGAATGTATCTCCCTCATGCAAAGCTCTGATTCCTTTCACGGATTTGGCTATACTTTTTGGACCTTTTGGATTATAGCTTTTCATCTTTTATATAAGCTTTGGATTTCAAATATTTTGGCCACGAGCATCACTGAAGAGACATGTATTGTCGAAATGCGCATCTGGTGCAAGAAAATTGGTACCGTTAATTTTATTACTACCACTGGGTCGATACCTCTGCTGGTGGACTATTAGTCCCCGAGGGTATCATCAGCCCAGTATTCAGTACTTCGGTACTGGCATGTTCATACGGATTTTATGTATTATTAAAATTTGCTGTTACAAAATATTAGAAATTATTATAAATTAAGGAATGTATCTCCCTCATGCAAAGCTCTGATTCCTTTCACGGATTTGGCTATACTTTTTGGACCTTTTGGATTATAGCTCTTCATCTTTTATATAAGCTTTGGATTTCAAATATTTTGGCCACGAGCATCACTGAAGAGACATGTATTGTCGAAATGCGCATCTGGTGCAAGAAAATTGGTACCGTTAATTTTATTACTACCACTGGGTCGATGCCTCTGCTGGTGGACTATTAGTCCCCGAGGGTATCACCAGCCCAGTAGCCAGTACTTCGGTACTGTCATGAACATACGGATTTTTTTGTGTTATTAAAATTTGCTGTTACAAAATATTAGAAATTATTATAAATTAAGGAATGTATCTCCCTCATGCAAAGCTCTGATTCCTTTCACGGATTTGGCTATACTTTTTGGACCTTTTGGATTATAGCTCTTCATCTTTTATATAAGCTTTGGATTTCAAATATTTTGGCCACGAGCATCACTGAAGAGACATGTATTGTCGAAATGCGCATCTGGTGCAAGACAATTGGTACCGTTAATTTTATTAAAAGTCCGTTGGTGAATTTATCTGCCAGACCTCAAACGGATGTATAACGGACACGTAACGGATACAAAACGGAAACGAAACGGACGAGTACCGTACAAAACGGATGCCGTTCATCCGTTCGACGACCGTTCAAAGTTTTGAACATGTTCAAAATTTTTCACCGGACAAAACGGACGTCGAAGGATAAAACGTACGCTTAACGGACATGCAATGGATATGGACGGACGTCTAACGGATAAGAACGGACGTCTAACGGACATGAACAGATTGAAAAAAAGTTATCCGCTAGGCATCCGTTCGAGCTATCCGTTAAGGTATGACCAAGGCTTAAGAATCATCAGTGACGCTCATATCAAAATAGTTGTAAAGCCAAACAAGTAAAATGTTAAAGAGCATTGAGGATCAAACATTCCAAAACGTTATGCCAAATACGGCTAAGATAATCTATGCCTGGGATAACAAAATCCTTAGTTTTTCAGGAAGAAGAAGAAAGATAAAAAGTAAGCAATATCCTTTAACTCTGCTTTCCGCTATATAGATGATGTTCTTTCACTTAATAATTCAAAATTTGGTGACTATGTGGAACGCATCTATTCGATCGAACTAGAGATAAAGGATACTACGGATACAGTTAAGTCGACCTTATATCTTGACTTACATCTAGAAATTGACAATGAGGGTCGGTTGAAAACAAAACTTTATGACAAAAGAGATGATTTGAGCTTTCCAATTGTGAACTTTCCATTTCTAAGTAGCAACATTCCAGCATCACCTGCATACGGGGCATATATCTCCCAATTGATACGATATTTCCTTGCTTGCATTTCCTATCATGATTTTCTTGATAGAGGGTTTCTACTCACAAGGAAGCTATTAAACCAAGAGTTCCAAATGGTGAAGTTGAAATCATCCCTTCGTAAATTTTACGGACGCCATCACGAGTTTGTTGACCGTTATGGAATAACCGTTTCACAAATGATATCGGATATGTTCCTTACGTCGTTACTACAATCCCCTCCCCTTTCATGAATATGACCTACTATTTACCGAATTTGTTATCACATAAGCAACACGATGGGTGCCACTTGTGGAGCAGGATCTGCTTACCCTTCCGGAACACATGAGATCAACCCTAGTTTTTGGTGGGGTTCTTGTTGTTTATTCTTTAGTTTTCTATGTTGTATTATGTGTACTATTGTTTGTCTGTTTGTCTTTTTCATTTTCAGCCATGGCGTTGTCAGTTTATTTTGGATTTATGAGTTTGACTGTCCCTTTGGTATCTTTCGTCCCTCTTTTATAAAAAAATGACCATTCATATCAACACCAAACAGCTGACTACTAGGCTGGTAAAACTCTCGGGGACGATACTTCTACTAGCAGTGACACCAAACTAGTAGTGTAAATAGTTATCAAAGGTACCAGGATTATAATGTAGTACGCCAGACGCGCGTTTCATCTACACCAGATTCATTAGTAACGCTCATATAAAAAAAGATGTAAAGCCAAACAAGTAAAAAGTTGAAGAGCATTGAGGTTACATTGGGTGTCTTTTAACAATCCAAGATGTCGAAATAAAAGAAGTTGAAAGTTGACAGAACAGATTTTGTTGTTATAATATTAATCATTCCTCTTATATAAGCAAAAAGTAAATTCACAAAAATAGTGAAAAAAAACTTCAAGGAAAATAAAAAAAAAAGGAAATTTGCTAATCATGTAGCAAAATCAAAAGTTCAAACACATCAAGTGTCACTTTCTGTCCCGGTACAGACATTTTCTAATGTAGAAAAATGTGGAATAAACCCGGTTTAAAAGCCAGATATAGCTCTCAATTGTTTAACAGATGTATCAAATCCCATTATTTTGATAACGACTTGTGAACAAAACAAACAGAATTTGCCTAAATATCAGAAACAGAGGTACAGTAGTCAATCTTGTATTGTAGTATTAATCTATATAAAAACATACAAATATACAACAGACAAAGCACAACATGGCATATATATCAAAATTATAAGCAACAATTAAGACAAGAATACACAAATCTACATAGTACAATAACACATTGACGGGATGTATAAGTACAAACCACGTTTTATATGTATCAAAGAAACATAAAAAGGTAATTGACAAAGATCATTTGCAAAAATGAAAAACAATAATACAAAATTGTTTTACAAAAGCACAATAACGGGATGTATAAGTACCTAGCCAATTCATATGTATCAAAGAAACAGCAAAAGGCATATCGACAAAGCACATTATCAAAAATTGAAGACAAAAATACGAGAATTATCATGGAATAATAACACAATGACGGGATGTAGGGACTTAACAATAAAAGTAATATGCATAAAGACAAATAAAAGAATAGTATAACCCGTTATTAAGACGACAGACAATGTCAGTAACCAGAATATCTGCTTCAAGAACATGTATTTACCATCATGTATTATTTGTAAAGTTGATACGGAATATTTATCAACAAGGTCTTGATACCTTCCGATGAACTTTGAAGAAAAATGACGAGAGGTTTTTTGACATATCACTGGTTCGTCAACTATCTGCTCAGACACTTTTGATGCAGCTATTAAAGATTTTGAAACTCTACCAAACTTATTATATTCATAGACTGACTAAGTAAATCCCAAATTATGAAAACCAAACTTGACAAAGACTGCTGGCGAATTTCATGACAACTAGCATAAAGTAACTTGTATCAATAATTATTATACATTTATAATAATTTTCTTGAACACGCTATATTAGATTATATGAAAATAACAATATACGAAATTCTTCTGTCATAACTTAATGACGGTGCAGGGTTGTGTTAAAGTTTGAAATGTTCTCAACTTTGAGGAAACATCACTATTCGGCTGTTCACTAATCTTTATATACATTAATGCCAGTACAATTTGGCGAATATTACCCGTATGCTGCACCAGCATTATATCTGACAACTTAAGACCCTGTCTGTTGATTTTCGCGGCTATTAAATCTTGTTGCTAACCCAAAATTCAGCGATCCATTCGGAATCTCCTTGGCTGACTTTTTAGATTGGCCTGAGTAGAAAGTCCAATTTTCAAAATTCCTGACTCGAATTATTCCTTCTGTCTTGTCATTAGATCTGGCAATATATGTTAACATTTAAACATAATTCATATTTATTAAAACGATCCTTCGTCATAGCAAGACAGTAAACATATTTACGCTTATATTTCAAAGTATCATGGTGAAAAGATCAATCAATTATCGTTAAAAAAGCAACGTTTATTCAGAATGATTTATCGATGCAAACGCAATATTGTAATTCACATATGTATGAATATCAATAATTTGGTCATTTTTATAAATTTCCTGTTTACAAAACTTTGAATTTTTCGAAAAAACTAAGGATTCTCTTAACCCAGGCATAGATTACTTTAGCCGTATTTGGCACAACTTTTTGGAATTTTGAATCCTCAATGCTCTTCAACTTTGTACTTGTTTAGCATTATAAATATTTCGATATTAGCGTCACTGATGAGTCTTATGTAGACGAAACGCGCGAGTCAGGCGTACTTAATTATAATCCTGGTACCTTTGATAGCTATATGACGAGAAGAACGACTTTTACTTGTTATGTATTAATCAGTTCTACTACTAAAACTTAAAATTACCTTGCTTTTGAAAGTGTTATCTTGCAACAGAGCAACACAATACCAATCAGGATGAGGAAGGCAGCAATGGAACTGCCTACTATTCCTCCATAGTATCTTATTTTGTCGTTTTCTGTAAAAAATATAAAATTGTGTTTGCCTAGTTTGACAATGTCATGTATGATCTTGTGGAATAGTAGTAATAATATTTCTGCATTGAAACATGCATCCTAAAACCTATATATGTATTGTTTCAAACAAAACGTTTTTATTAGAATGACAGAGCAAAACTTGAACTCCGAGTCTATCTATCAAAACTGTCACATAGCAGCAATTATAATTGCCAAATCATAAAACAATCGGGAAATCGTTGATAGATCAATTTTAGCTTATGAATCTGTTCTAATAAATAGTCTCACACATTTGAAAGTTTAATGGTCATCGAATCTGTAGAAAAATTACTAATTCATTAACTTAACGTGGGAAAATTTGATTGACTACACAATCGTTTGCACAATTACTCCACATTCACATAAAAAGAGACAGTTGACATTAATCTTTCAGAGAAAGTGTATTCTTTTTTAAAAATAGGACAGTCTACTCTGATTACTCGGAGCTTTACCATTCTAATGAAAAGCAACAAGCCATGTACGGAATTATCAATGAACGTTTCTAGGTGTGTTTCATTTCTTTCATGACTGTATTCTATTCACTTTTGGCCATAGTTTTTTCGTAATGAATTTAAGAAATTAGCAAGTTTGACAATACAATGATATTTTTATTTGAACTACTGAAAAAAAAATTCAACGTGGCCAACCTGCATCATTTGTTCATTTGTTAAAATGCATTGCTTGCCAAATTTGTTTGGTTGTTTGCTAAGACATTGTAATTAAGATTGACACCTAAATTCAATTGGTAGGTGAAGTATAACAGTCTGTTTAAAGCACTTTTTGATATGTGACTTGACATGTTAAACAAATTTGACAAGTGTAAAAGAAAAAACGACACTTCAAAGAGCATCGTATCCTCTCCTGGTGTTGATAAAGGGGATATACTTTGTTTATCTTCCATTGTCGTCGCTTCAGGAACGGTAGTTGTTTCGTCTCCTGTTGTCGTTTGTATAGGGACAGTGGTTGTTTTCTTTTCAGTTGTAGTTTTCTCTTCAGTTGTAGTTTTCTCTTCAGTTGTAGTTTTCCCTACATTTGAAGTTTTCTCTGTAGTTTTCTCACCATTTGCCGTAATAGGGACTGTGATTGTTTTCTCTCCATTAGTTGTTGAAGTTACTGTGGATGTTTTCTCTTCGTCTGATATAAGGACAGTGGTTATTTTTTCATCAGTAGTTGTTATTTGTTTAGTACTTGTCTTTTCTTCAGTTGTTGTTATTTGTTCTGTGCTTGTTTTTTTTTCAGTTGTCATAAAGGCTGTGGTTATTCTCTCGTTATTTGTTGTTGTTATAGGAACTGTAGTTGTTTTCTCTACAGTTGTTGTTACAGGTGTTGTAGTTGTTTCATCTTCAGTTGTTGTAGTTGTTTCATCTTCAGTTGTTGTAGTTATTTGGGTTGTGGTTGTTTTCTCTTCAGTTGTTGTTATAGGGACTGTAGATGTTCTCTTTTCCGTTGTCGTCGCTTCGGGAACTGTAGATGTTCTCTCTTCCGTTGTCGTCGCTGCAGGAGTTGTAGTTATTTTCTCTTCAGTTGTTGTAGTTATTGGAACTGTCGTCTCTTCAGTTGTTGTTATAGGGACTGTTGTTGTTCCGTCTTCAATCGTTGTTGGTTCAGACACTGTAGTAGTTTTGTCGGCTGTAGATATTTGTTCAGTTGTTGTTTCCTGTTCTGTAGTAGTTTTGTCGGCTGTAGATATTTGTTCAGTTGTTGTTTCCTGTTCTGTTGAAGATCGGTCAGTAGTAGCAACGGTAACTTGTGTTGTCATATCTGGACATGATTCCTTAATGTATAAAATGTTGTCATAGAAAGTTATTCATCGTATTAATGAAAGTAGTTATACATAAATCCAAAATTGTTATAATATCGAGACTAACAGTGTATTATCAAATGAAATCTATTATTATACCTCACATATATGATAAGCAATTATATTGTGTAACACGATAATAACTTACATCGACCGAAGAGTAACCCTATTATTCACCGGTGAATAAATTTTTGCGCTTTTTGATTTAGATATGAGCTATCTGCAATCAACATGACGTCACAGACGAATTTATGCAAAAATGTCAACAGTCATGTTAGAAGCCAATTTAGTGACGTGGAAACATGACTTATAAATTCATCCAGTGCATATATCTCTCATCAACAGTCCTTTTCAGTACCATCATTTGTTTACAGAAAGAGTCTACCTTTGTTATACATACGAGATATTCTTCGACACATACTAATTACCTAACGTAAGTGTTTGACAATCTGAAACTACATTAAGGTAAATGAGTCTTCAAGGCCCTTCAACAAGTATAATTGAACAATTGTGACCCATTAAAAGCGATAAATATCCAGCCCTAAAATGTTTACGGAGATGTTATTTACCGAGCCCGGAAATTCAGAAACAATCCGGATAAATAAAGGCAACAGTTGTATACCGGTGTTCAAAGGTCATTAATCGATTGAGATAAAACAAATCCAGGTTACAAACTAAAGCCGGGGAAAACCAATCAACTGTAAGATGAAAACAAATGAACAACAGGAACACTGAAGTGCAACAAAAACAAACGCCCACATACATAAACACGAACTATTCAATAACAGCTGCTATATTGATGACTTGGTTCAGGACATGGAGGTAAACTTATCGATCCTTTAAATAAGCTTTTTCTAAAAGTTAACACTTCAATACTGTAATAAGAACTTGAATATTGTTTTTATTGTTATTGATATTGATTTTGTTATCAGTAATTTAAAATCAAACTAAATACTGTTTTATACACATATACAGATTCATGGTTCAAAATTTGTCGATATCTGTATCTGTATCTTGGCATTGCACAAGGTCATGTTTTCTTTGACATCTTTACACTAAATCCATTAAATGTTGGATATGTACTGATTGATAATTTAGTCTTTGATGCATGATTTTTATTATTTGTTATTAGTTTGCTTTAGACTAGTTGTCAGTAACTGCATGTACTAACAAATCTGCACTTTTAAAACCTTTTTCAACTGCTTTTATAGTTTGTTTTTAGTTTGTACTGTTACATTACTCTCCAATGTTAGAGGAACGGTTGGTACCGTCAACGGGTTGAACCCCATCCTATTATGTATGTGCCTGTCCCAAGTCAAGAGTCTGTTATGTAGTTATCGTTTGTTGCTGTGTGACATATCTGTTTTGCAATTTTTGGGCATTTGATAGCTGGTTATGCGGTAAAGCCTTTGTTCTGTGTTAAAGCTGTTCTGTGACCTATAGTTGTTGATTTCTATGTCATTTGGTCTCTTATGAAGAGTTATTTCAATGCAAGTTGTACCACATCTTCTTATTTTTATATTTGTACTAAAAGTTTATTTCACTAAGGGCACCCCCAAGTTTTATGGGAAATTATCTTTTCGGGTTGACGATTTTGGATATTCATCTTTTGTACCGGGCATCATTGTATATTGAATGTCAGTTGTTCAAAATTAATACTTGTTTTAATCTGCATTTTATATTCATGAAACTATTGTCATTTTACCCACTGCTAAACAAAAAAAAAAAAAAAACAAAAAAAAAAAAAAAACAAAAAAAAAAACACCAATAAAAATAACGATTATCAGGTCATAAAAAAAGTCGACTTCATGTAAAAAAATGAAACCGTATTTTTATCAAATATTTTTAAACCATCAATTTCGTTTATTCGAGATGATATTTTTTACTAGGCGATTTTCAATTGTGGAATTTGACTGTGTTATAACAGGAATTGTAACCTTGGAGATTCAAGTTCAATTTATTTATATATTTTGGTAACCACTAGGAACTTTCCATCAATTGCTAGGTTATTCTAGAGAAATATTCTTCTGCAAAAGATATTCAACTGCAAAATATATGCTACTGTAAAACGCGGAAAACTGTATTGCACCAATGACACGCAGATAACCGGAAAGATACGAATGTAATGAATTGAATGATCCTGCACAGAATCAGATGTCGGATTTACAATGGGAAACGTTGAGGTTAATGTGAAGGTCAAGATTATACAGTGCAATCACATTTAAAAGTAGGAAAGAAGTGTCTTTTTGGAAACAATTTTGGTTCAGCGAAGTTAAAACGTCATCTCGAATGAACGTGATTGATATATTGATATTATTTGTTTATTAAAAGACCGGGTCCAATTAGTTAACATGCTGTCGATTATAGTACATATTTATCTTATAGCATTATAATCCATATAAGTATATTTACCAAAACTACACAAATCATAGTTGTTGTATTACAAGAACTACATTCCTCATCATATATTATGATATTGACTGATTCTCCAAAATGAATGCCATCATTGGAAAGACTTAGTTCATATCCTTCCGCCGCCAAAACATCTGGTAATGACCGTTTTCTTCTGGATGATTGTAAATTGACGGATACCATGAAAGCATTTCTATATTCAGCCTTTATAACATCTGCGCTAGATGTATAAACCATTGAGTCGTTCATTATCTATAAACAAAAAATAGAGAGGTTGTTAATTCCGATTTGGACAACAAAAATACAAGTAAATATTGGGATTTTCTTTGTGATCAAATTGATAATTAGTTGAGTCTCATTTGTACAATTTCTTAAATCTCCCTGAGGAAAACTTGATCTCTAGTATTGGCTAATATTATTGTCCCTTTTTGATTATGTAACTCTTCACATGTTTCGGTACTTAAAATATTCTTGCTCTGCAATTGTTGGCTTTGTGATCGTTCCTGATGAAGATAACTCTAGAAAATCGTTATTGAAGATTAAGTTTTTATAACAATAAAACTAAGTAGATATTGTTTAACAAGAATACTATTAAAAGATTATTTGTTTCTAGATACTAGACACTGCTACTAGAGGACTGTTTGCCCCGATGGAATCTTCACACCAGAAGTAAGTGAGTAATGATCTGCTCTACAACATTTGTGTATATAAAACATCGTCGATAAGTTTAAATATTCTTAAAAAAACAAAGGCTCAAGAGTGTCCCTCTGGTATCTTTCGTCCCTCTTTTTTCTTTCAAGCAATTCTATCAAGATCCCTTTTGTCACATATCTCTTTAAATATATTTACATCCTCAGCTTTTATGCTTTCCTGATGAAGGCAAACATAGAAAGGCAATTCTGACGTCTGAAGCAGCTAGTTTGAAAAGAACATCATTTAGAATCTTTAAATAGCTCAATTTTGACAGTGGTATAACACATCATTGTAAATATAACGGAATTTGCAGAGACTGTCATCAAAGTGAGAGGGTTAGCGCTATAAAACCAGGTTTAATCCACCATTTTCTACATTTGAAAATGCCTGTACCAAGTCAGGAATATGACAGTTCTTGTCCATTTGTTTTTGATGTGTTTTGTCATTTGATTTTGCCATGTGAGTATGGACTTTCCGATTAGATTTTCCTCTGAGTTCAGTATTTTTGTGATTTTACTTTTTATAATACATGATCATAGTTTTTCGTCATACATTTTGGTTCTTATAAGAATGAATGCAATTTATATTTTTAACTGCGTTTATTGTTTACTTATAAAAAAAGGAAATGTTTTATTTTATCAAGGATAGGACGAAAAAATAGATATGAACACCCGAGAATAAGCTTATTAAACGTTGCATGTATATGTAAAATAATCTGCCAGCCGGATATTCTACTTAAAAAAAAAATAGATATATATTGATGTACAACCTGAAAATGTCTTCGCCTGCACCATACATCTGAAGAAGGAAACGTGCCAATTATGTTTGTCTTAGCACAAGCTCTAGTACGTGTTCCACATAAACCATTTAAGGGTAAACTGATATTGGAAGGAGCTACTGAAGTTGATATTGAACAGTCATCTCCAATGTAACCGTCGTAACACGAACATACGCCTACACGTAGAAAAACATGAACAGTAATTTTACTTTATTTCTATAAATAAAATATTTTAAAAGACAACATAAAGATGACATATAAAAAAATGAAATGAACAGAACACGAAAAAAAAGATTAAATATACTCAGTATCATCAAATACAATTACGATCGATAACGAAATCACATGGATTTCATTATGAAATTAGAGTAACCATTAGAATTAAATTTTCTACTTTAAAAACAAAAAAGTTTATTACGTCAGGAAGTATAGTTTTTTACTGGAGTCGAGGTCAGCAGGTATTTTCATTAACACAAGGAATGAACTGTTGCCCGGAACAATCGTCTGGAACTAACGATAATAAACTAACAGAAAAAATGTTTACAAGTATACAAATGTGTGCACCGTTACTGATAAAAGACATAAATGAATAAAATGAAAAGAAAAAAGTTCTATTAAATCAAAGAACAATACTTGATGTGCAATTTCCATTTTCACTGCAGTTGTTAGCACATAGTAAACTGGTTACATATTCCAAAATGCTTTGAGACCCATTGTTTATATCTGTTAAAGCCAATGTTTCATTTCTTGAAACTTCCATTAAAGTGTAAGTCTGCATTGCTCCGACTGTGTCCTGTGCAAATGTGGTGTCTGCAGTAAGCTAAAATCAGCAAAATGAAACACTATTTTTTATGAATCACAAATGTTTTTCTTTTTTTTTCTGCGTTTTTAACAAAATAAAATTGCATAAAAAATTAATTGCCTGTGTGTACTCATTTAACTATTTTAAATTGTGCACGCAGATATGAATGATGCTGGTGTCAAAAATTAGAAGATTTATGCAACTATAGGTCATCGATCGGCAGTCCGTACGGTCGTATGCTCTGCAATATAAACAATAAGTATAGAACGGAATTGCTATGTACTCAGATATTTTGCAGAATCTGGTCATAAACTAAATCAATGTACAGTCTATTATTACAATATGTATGTCCACTAAAAACTGTTTCTTACTTTAATATCCTCAATACATGACTTTATATAGTCCTCATTACTCAGCCCATTTACATTGTCAAGTAATTCAGTTGGTATTGCATTCTGAATTTTTTCTGTACAGGTTTTATTTGCTTCCTCCTGAGTCCAACCATTCTGGAATTCTCGTTCCTTTCAAAATTTGAAGGATATGCATGATACAATAGTCATTAAAGCATGCATTATATTATCTTTATTAAAATTATCTTATCTATAATTTCACATGGAACAATCATTACCTTTTTTTCATTGAAGCTTGATATTTTTTATGAGTTTAAAAAAAAAAAATTGCGTCGGTATTCTTTTTATATTATTAAACTGCATTTTTATTTTACATATCTTACATTTAGCAGAAATAATTTCAATTACACTTCTATTTGCATCCGATATTGATTTTGAAAACAAATCTAGTTGTTGACACTATTAAGGTATGATCGATGTTACTATGTAGTTGTTGTAGATATAATATCGAAAACCAAGAGTCTACACATTTGTTTTACAAAAAGACTTCTCTTTGGTCAATGGACATCATGTCGCAGATTCAGATAAAAGATCAATGAACTGTTTCTGTCAAAAAATGTATGAGCCATTCTAATAATGGACTATTATAATTGACATATATGTGCATATGCATGCAGTTTTGTTTTCACTAGCTATTTATATAATTACATTAGAAGCTTGTGGTACTGATAGTAAAAAAATGATAACCTTTGCTACACATTGATAAAAAAATCAATTAAGGATGTACAATTCTTAGGATCCAATAATTTCTAGAATTAAACTTTTTTCTTAACTTGATTTGATTGGTTATGAAATTTGAAAAGTTTATTCAACTCTTTCAATCCCTTTAAGTGGATTTAACGCAGATTAATAACATGTTATAATGAAGAAGCAATGAATGAGGTTGTTACATTTGATATATGCCTGTTTGTGCTTCTTTGTTACATATTTGTTTGTTTTTAAAATGATTAAGATTATAACACAATGTTGACTGCTGTGTCCCTATTTTTCTCATTTTTACCTATTACGTCTGATTGTTTTGTTCACGCATCTTTGTAAATATAATGGAGTTTGATGCGACTGTCATACACGTGAGATGAATAGCGCTTTAAAACCAGGTTCAATCCACCATTTTCTGCATAGGAAAATGCCTGTACCAAGTCAGGAGTATGTCAGTTGTTATCCATTCGTTTGATGTGGTAGAGTTTTTGATTTTGCCATTTGATTAGAGACTTTCAATTCTGAATTTTATTTGGAGTTCAGTATTTTTGTGATTTTACTTTTTAACTCTAAACTACTTATTGTAAATACACATTTTTTTTTAGATATTTAAGTTTGAATTTAATATTTTTAATTCATTGATGATTTCCACTGGTATCCTATGTCTTGAAAATCATTCGAGAACGAGATTATAACGAGACTGAAAAGTCAGAAGAATTCATTATTAATCCAATTTATTTGCAACATTGTTTTCCTCTGTTAACATCTTTATTTTAATAAATTGGGAAACAACAACATAAAACATACCAAGGGATTACCGAGTGGTTTTCATATACGCCAGGTATATGTTCAATATGTAAAGTTCTAAGTCTATAAAGTTTACACATGAACATCGACGCAATTTGTGTTGCATAATACAATGATGAACATTCTTTAGTGCTCTGCTAAGAACATTTTTCTTTAATCTTTAGGCACCCAATCCCATTTAATCCCAAGTAAGTATCTTATCCTTTAACAGAACATATTTACCGTGGTATTCACAGAAATATTCAGTGCATCTTCATCATATTCAAGGGATGGAACGTCGATGACATCATCAGAATCGGTCACGCTACGTCGATGTATACTATGAGTTAAAGACCGCTTTTTCCTTAAATAAATTCATAAATAATTTTTATTTAAAGAGGAAAATCCAATTAGGTAAAACTTATCTTCCTGAGAGTCCTCAAAATAATAATGATAGCATATGTATGAAATACAATAATTTAATGATGTATACAAAATATGCAATTGTAAATAGATAATAATGAAAAGGCATATTTATTTGTACAATATATGAAAAAATTGTAAAATTTTGTTTTAAAAGATACAAGTGCGGTACTTATCTTTATTTTTTGTGGTAAACTGCTCCATATTTGGAAACCAGCATATGTATATGTTTTCTTTAACAAAATAATTTTTAGCTTCGGATGATTTAATAGTTTTCATCAGCTGAACGTAAATTATAATTTTGACTAACTGTAAGATGAAAGTGTTTTTGTAAATAGTTAGGAACCATAGCATTAAACTGGTTAAATACAAGTATTGCCTGTTGATATTAAACTCGTTTTCCCACATTTAACCAGTTTAAATATTAAACAATAATCTGGAGAATGTCATTATGTCAGCTTCTATTATAACCCTATCAGATTTTCTTAATAACTTATTGAGTTTATTCATTCCACTTTCAAAACAACTACCCCGTATATTTCAACAATAATTAAACAATGACAGTAGTATAACAACCTTGAAGTAGTATAACAAGACGTGACAAAAGATGGTATAGAATTGTCTTTATTGCTTGTAGATTGTTCATCCGATGAACAATATTGTGTACTGTCTGTCAAATTACACTGGACTGTATAAAACTGATCCAGATCATCAGTCGGGTTGGCTTCTTTGTCGCAGACACAATATTGCGCAGTGCCATTGGTTTGAGATATATTTTCCTCCGAATCGTCGATGACAATATATTGTTTTTGGAAAGAAGGTTCGTTTACAAAAAGTTGCTCGTCTGGCATGACAATCGGATCAATTCTGCAATAATAAAGAAAGTAGGCACCGACAATTAAATTATAAGAAAGCGAAAAGAGAGAGAGAGGGCAAATTAATTGTTGGATTAGAGGATATTGAAAATAAAAATATTCTTTCTAAGATTAGTAAATAAAAAATAACAGCAACGTAGATTTAAGAAAAAGTTGTTTCTGTACTGTTATTAAAAAGGGAATGTTTGTCCCAAGACAGAGAAAATATGTAAAACAAAATTTCAATTTCTTATGCATAGATTACATGTTTTCGTCTCAAACCACTTTGACATTTTGAACGTGATCATCGTTTCGAGACTCTAACAAATAGAATTGAGAATGGAAATGATGAATGTTTCAAAGAGATAACAACCCGAACAAAGGGCAGAAAACAGCTCTAGGCCACCAATGGGTCTTTTACATTGCGGGAAAGTGCGCACCCGGAATGAATTCATAATGATCCTTAATAAAAATGTGAATTAGTTAAGTGAAAATGGATGTCACACTTAACCCCGAAACACATAAATAAACACAAGACTAACAAAGGCTATAGGTTCCGAACTTGGGACAGACACAAACGTGGGTGGGATAGGGTTAATTGTGTTTTGAGATATCTTAACCCACCTCTATTCTTCTACAAAACGTAGAATAAACAAACAAACAGCAATTCACATAGTTAACACCGTTAATTATCGAAG
Source organism: Mytilus edulis (assembly GCF_963676685.1). Taxonomy (NCBI): domain Eukaryota; kingdom Metazoa; phylum Mollusca; class Bivalvia; order Mytilida; family Mytilidae; genus Mytilus; species Mytilus edulis. The sequence continues at coordinate 109,072,882 of NC_092344.1, read as the reverse complement.
AGATGAAATATCCAAAAGTTACATTAAAACTAACCCAAGCTAGAATGTTGATTGTCAGAGATTGCAATAATGGACAAGTACTTCAGGAAACATATATAACCAAGGAACAAAACGTTAATATATATATATATATAATTAGAGAGACACGAGGTAAACATCTCTCTCCACATCAAACCCGTCCAAAGAACTAACAAAAGATAATTTCAGCAGAAATTCATCCATAAAATACAAATCATGATAAAACAAAACAAAAATATAGAAATCACATGGACCAAAAAGGAGTGTTATGAGGTGCGTCGAAAGCCATGTAGTAATCATTTTTATTTCTCACATTTAGGAATATGTCAAAATCGGTATCAAAACACATCATACGATTAGTCTGGTATCAGAAGATCTAACACTACTAAAACAAGTCGTAGGTGAGTTGCGACACAGACACATTGAATCTGGTTAACCAATTTATGATTGTGGGCGTAAGACTTAGGTAATATCAGTATCAATTGTTCATCCTTATAGTTCTGATTGAATAAGGAGGACACACACCCTAACAAGATCCATAAAGTGTAAGGATAGCCTCAGGTTAGTGTCTTCTGCTATGGCGTGGTGTAAAAAATGTGATTTGTTAATGCCAAACGATTGGACAGACGGTATGGTACTGTTGTAAAATATGATGTCAATGTGGTATTTCATTTTGTTTGTACATGCATTTACATGCGATATTTATCTGAAGATTATTTTTCTTTCTTTAGTACTTCGAATTTGCATCTTATTTTTCTATAATATAAAGAACATGTCCATTTTTAATAAAAAACATTACATTGATAGTTTAACTAATTCAAGCTTATGCCATGAATTGTAACATTCTAATTGCAATAGGAGTGTATGCAGGAGGAAGTAGGTTGACCGGAATGTGTTTGAGCTGTTGTCTGAGGACGTTAACTTTCCAAAAATGAAAAAAAGCAATCACACCAGAACATAGATAAGCAAAGAATCTTGCGGGAAAATACCATACCAAACATGAAACTATCGGGTCCATTTCAACGACCTTAATCAAGAAAAGAAGAGTGACTGAATGCAAAAATTAATTTGCCGTCCCCAAAAAATAAAACCAAAATAAAAACCAGACACACTATCTCTCTCCTGATAAATAAAACACCAAAGGAAAGAATGACTACCTGCTACTTTTCAAATTATCACAAAGGGTTGTTTTAGACATTGTAAACATAAGTGAAAAATTTATGTAACAGACATTATCAAATCAACAATAAGATTTTGAATAGAACATACCGCCAAGAATCTCCAAAACTTTTGATGTTGTTGACTGGTCCCAAATAACGATGTGTAAGATCGTCTGATTTATCTTTTGTGACACTCAAAAGACCACATAGTCCTGTTGATTCATTGATGTCGTAAATTGAAGGTTTTATGGAAATTCGAGTTATAAACTTGGAATAGGAAACAGTAAATTGTATTTCAGTTCCAATCGGCAAAGTAATCTATAACATAATAGAGAAAATAATGAACCAACGTTATACACAGTTTTGAAAAGATAATGAAAAATAAACATAAGGGTTATAACGCCAATCATATTAATTTCCGAGCCAACGATACGTATTCTGGTATAATTCTTCACGAGATACGCTAGTAATAAAAAGTGGATAAGTCAAATAATTTCAAGCATATAAAGTTTTAAGACAGAAATCCATCATAAATCAGAAAAATCATCTAGACTAGCTAAACGCCGAGAAAAAAAATACACAATTTTAAATTGCATATTCGCAGACAAAATAATTCATTGTACGCTCATCAGCACAAACAACACTGCGACCTTTTTCCGTGCAATTAAAACACGTTATATTTATGACCTTCATCAGATACGCTTCAGAAAAATATTTTGTAAAGCAAAACTAAAGGTTCTAAAGAGCATGTATCACTCACCTGCATCTTCCACAATGGCAAATGTTTAGTAAAAATCTCATTAAAGGGGAATAACTGTACTGTTTGTAGACCTTGTCCAGTTTTCATTTTTCTTTATTAATTTATATTTATCTATTATTAACTCAAGAAAGTGGACAGAAATGCATATTTTTTTTTGTATTTTTGTATTTGCTTTTTTAAATATTCTATTTATCTATTAAAATTTTAAAGATATTAGGTACAAAAATGGTATAAAAAACTAAATTCTTGGATATATTAGAAAAGATTTATTCTCAAAATGTCAATGCAATTTGTAAAGAATTTTTAAATGTTATATAATAATAATATATAAAGGTTCTTTAAAATATATTTCCTTTGATGTGTGCACTTGATTTGTATAAAAAGTGTTCATTAGTATATTTTGGATAGTTATTTTAAAGCTCGACTATTTTATATATTACTGGGAATGTACATATTTTTTCCGATTATAACCCATTGGCAAATCCTAATTTCTACTAACCGGATGCCTTATGCAAATTGCACAAACCTATCGCAATATAAATTTATGCACTCAGTTTGCTTTATAATTTGGAATTCTGGATGCATTTATTTTATCTATCATATCTTTATATTTTGTTTCCTAAATGAATACCTTTATATTCTCAACTCGTATTTGAAGCTGTCTTTACTCATGGTAGATGTTGTATGCGGTTTAACCTGTGGCATGCAATTGATTGGGACCTCTTATGAAGAGAATTATTTTGGACTCATAAAACATCTAAAATTTTAAGGATTTCCTGATTTTACTTAAATCTATTCAAACATTATACAGAGAAACTTAGTTTTGCCAAAGAATTTCTTAATTCAGAAGTTTATGAATACCTGTTCACACTTACACTTTCAAAATAACCAATTTATATAAAAAGGTATGTAGATATAAAAAACACCAGACACGAGTTAAGTCTACAAAAAAAAGCATCAGTGACGCTCGAATGAAAAAATTTAAAAGGCTAAATACATTACAAAGTTAACATGAGGAATATATTCCTTGGGTAGACAATCCTAAGCTTTTTGAAAAGGTCAAAGTTTATAATAGGACAGTGACTCAAAAAAGAAACAAAAGAGAAACAACTCGAGGTCAGAATACCGTTAGTAATGATGACCGTGCTTGAAAGTCACATGTAAAGCTCTTTCTGCCGTGTCATGAATTTAGAAAACGAAAATAAGCTTCCACGAGTGAATTTTATAGTATTACATGCAAGTAGTATTTTAGCGCACGAAATAGTAAATAGAAAGCATCTCACTGATACTCAGGAAAAGAATACGCATTTGCGTCATCACATATCTTAATCTAATTCTTGAAATCGAATGTCAAACGGCCTACATTAAATGTTTTGACTCCTGACATTCTATTCGGAATTTTTGAGAACGCAAACCGATAGTTGTAATTAAATTTTGCTGTTATTATTGTAGATTATTTGTACTGGTTGTTGTGAGCTGCAAGGATTTAAAATCATGCTTTATGAATTGAAAACACACAAGTATTTTTATTCACGACCGTTTAAAATTTAGATATTTAATAAATTGATCTTACTTTCAGTTTTATGGATACATTACAAAACAAAAAAATAAATAATAATTACTCATAAAACATAAAAACTAAAATGGTATGAAATAATTAATGTAAAAATATAATGATTATTGTTTATACACATTTTTTATTTGTAGGATGCAAGAATTTATTTAGATTTAATTTTAATGTTTCCTTTACAAATGAATATTTAAAAATATCATAACAGAGTATCTTGTCATATAAAATACTTTAATTGTAACTCTGAAAATATTCTGATTTCAACCATTGTTAGTTTCTCCAGAAACATAAATACCGTATTTATTTTGTATATATTTGTTTGATTCCGATTGAATTAAATTCTTTTGATAAGAATATTATCTTTCTGTTTTCCGATCTAATATTGATATTTTGACCAGAATGTTATCTCCCGTAAGTCTAGTATGATGAAATACACAGTATCCCGTGGTTAAATCTTCAAACATGATTAGTTTACATGTTATCGAGACAACAGACAATACCACGTTATAATTGACCCAGATACACACAGTGCACAGTGGTCGTTTTAAAACAAATATAATTGCGTCGTCAAGGGCCATCAAGGGACCATATCAAAGACGTAGATAGTAACATGTTAAGACCTGTATAACTGACAGAAAACTTTAGAGACGTTCCGAGAATTTTATTCTGACTTCCGGCCGAGAGATATCGAGTGGCCCGTAGACACATCCAAAACTCGCCAATATATAAAACAGAAAAAGACAAAAAGACAAATAAAAGTACACAAAACACCATATAAAAAAGTAAGTAAAGATTGAGTAACATGAAAAAAGGATTCCAAGAAAACATATTTTATAACTCAATATGATGTTTAACAATAAATTCTTTTCTTGAATATTAATTAACTCTGTATACATGTTTAATTACACTAACTTATTTTACAACACGAGAATAAGCATGGTCATACATAAACAAAAGACCCGATCAAATCATACAAATCAATTTTGACACTATCTACTGTAGTGTTCTAAAAATATATGGCTCACCTTGTAATTATTACCCTTGTGTTCTATTGACAGATCGTTCTCATTACATGTTTGGATTTCAGTGTGAGGCTGTTGGAGTAGATACACATTGTCTCGAGATATTCTTGCACATGTCCTAAAAACAAACAATGAATTCCTGCTTCGAACTGCTACTCCACAATGACAAGATGCACCGGGCAAACCATAGACACAATTCGTAAATAAAGCATGAACCTTTTAGAAATGAAATTATAGGTAAACATAAATTAATTATAAATTGTTTTCATCATTGCATTGCATCATATACACTTAGGTATATTTATAGACATGTGTGGCCTATCATCTTCAAATAATGTAAACAGAAGGGCACAGTGAACAATTTTGTATCGAAAACTCCAAAAGTCACTTGAACCAAAACGTAAAAAAAATGTAATGCAGAAGAATCTGTGTCAGTTTCTATAAAATCAGTCATTCATGCTGTAGTTTTACTATTTTTATCTTTTAGATTCGTTATTTTATTTAAAGAAACCCGAGAAATAGTTGAATTATTGAAGTTGTTCTGATAAAACATGCAGTTCTCCTGAACTTTTATGCAATACACGATTTAAATAACAAGATATCTTTATCATATCAAAAATGCTGAGAATTTTTTTTTATTCAATAAGAATGCTTATATTTCGGTAGCATATAATTAGTGATCCGAATGAGAAGATCTGTCGTAAAGCTGTCAAGGTTCAGAAGTTCTGTGACTGCATCCTTCATTTATTTGAAATATCCTCTACGATAGATAATTCAGCTGATCTGTAATGTTCAAACTGCAAACCATATATATTATGTACTGTGTTACGACGCTAGATAAAAATTGACGAGGAAAGGTAACTACAAATTTTCGTTCATTCCTCATCAAGATTCAAACTCATACTATATCGTGTCAACACCGCCTGCACTGTGTTCAGCTCTCTTTACCACTCGGCCACCTAGACTGAACAAAAACAAATCAGCTTTCGGTGGCCTAGTGATACGTTTCCTCATCATGAGCATCTCGAGTTGTAACAGAATATACATATATTTGTTCCAAACTTAGCTAGATAGCTAAAGGAGAATGATACCCGCTGTGGTTTAAAAAAACATCATAACCATGTAAACTTACCCAATATGGTCCTCTGCTGTTTCTGTACATAACATATTCACCAACATCCATATAGTCATAATATTTTCCATCAAATGTTGTTATGTGTGGATCGTTGTATGATTGACATAACCTACTAGTAAGGGTTGAATCTTTATCTACAACAGTTACCTATAGAAAAAATGATTTGTAATTTTAAGAATCCCGATAGATGAAAGGAAAATATATGTTTTACGAGTGTTCCTACATAAAATCAAAGTTATTACTTGATTGAACCAAGCGGGGCACTCTGTACAGTTCCGGAACACCTGAGATCAACCCCAGTTTTTGGTGAGGTTCATGTTGCTCAGTCTTTTATTTTCTATGTTATGTCTTGTGTACTATTATTTGTCTATTTGTCTTTTTTTTGTTTTTGTACCCATAGCGTTGTCAATTTGTTCTCGAGCTATGAGTCTGGTCTCTTTCGCTCCTCTTACGTGTTGTCTTTTAACATTCGCGATCGATGAAACTCATTATTCGTTAACATTTTAAAAAAAATACTTAGTTATAAATACTTTTTCACTCGTTACTTCAAAATTGATTCTGATAGATTTCTGCCTTTTTACACAATTGTGCTTTCCACTATGATCACCTGTTAACTCTTAAACTATCATTGAAATATATGTTAATTTTGCAAATAAATTAGCTCGAAAATAATGTCGGCGACGTATACCTCTAATTGTGATTTTGATAAATATCAAATTTTGAAAGAAAAAAAAATTTGAAACAAACTCAAAGAAAGTATAATTACAACAAAGAACGCGAAACGCGCGTTTCGACAAATCATACTCGCCAGTTACGCAAGAATCAAAACAGTTGGGAAGCTTATGGCAACCTATAGCTCGGATAGAATACCTTATTGTTATTATAACATTACATTTCAACATTTTATAGTCAGTAAATTTACAGATAGAACATATCAATGATGTGTCACTTCAACGCAACTGGCAACTACTGGACGTCTGATATTATGGGGAACACAAACTCACCCAGCAGAGTCATCGGTCCAGTGTTTGTAAAACTCATCAAAGATAATTGTTTATGATTTAGCGAGACGTGCGTTTCACCAGTGACGCTTGAATTTAAAAATATTAATACTCTAACTTTTTTATTGATAAAAAAACCCCAATCTTTCACAGGAATATGGAAGAATAATAATAAATGATGTGCTAATTTATTTACCTTAATATCTGGTATCTTCGTGCCGTTCCAGAATTCATTAAAAATAGAAACGGATTTTGTAGAGACTCTGATATATGTTGACCTGTCATCAGAGTTATATAGACCATCACTGAACCCGTAGACTTTAAGGTACTTTCTCTGATTCCAATCAAGATTTCCTAATTTGATTCCACAAAACTGTGCTTCAAATACAAGATCCCTTCTGGCAATATTATTCATACATGCTGCTGTATTTTGTTGATACTTAGGTTGGAAAATGTAGAAATTCTGGTTGCAATTTTTTTGAATATCTGGATGAGAAGCAATGCAAGCGACAGGAACAGTTGAGGTAAATGGTATTTCAATGTGTTCACCCTCAATTACAGTATATTCATATTTTTCTGGCTATAAAGCAAAACGAAAAATATATAAAATACAACAATCAAACAAATAGAACATAAATTCATAGTGTTTCTTCAAACAAAATATGAGTAAAGAATGCAGTTGGTGCCTCATTCCATATGGCCCATTTCCTCTTTTAACTGATACAATTAATGAATGATACAGGCTTTGTAGAAGGCAGAGAACTGTGATGTATAAACATGGTTGATCAACTAACATGTTGTTAATTCACGTTAATATTAAATGCAGTCCAGTTTGAATACAACAAACGGAAATATCTCGAAATTGAACAAGTCTTCTATTATTAGAATCTTATGAACCAAAACTTAACAAAAGAGGGGTAAGTTTTCTTACTTAAGTGTGTTTTGTTTGGTTATAATTTTGAACACTTTTAGTAAAGTTTACCATACAAACAATAAGAAGAATGAAAGAATGACATTTGTACGGTTATCTCTGATTACAAGAGTTTTTTTTTTTATCAAAGCAGCAACGTTACAAACATTATTTTCTTAGTCATCATTTTCATCATTTTGTGTTTAAATATCAGTTTGTCACTTATTCAGTGCTTGTAGTTATACTCAACCATTTAACTGTTTCGATTCGAGAGCCCCCAATGAGGGTTGAACAATATCAACGAATCAATTTAATTAAATCCATGTTAGATTTGAGAAATTGTACCTCTAAATTTTAATATTGAATAGAGTCAAACATACATAAAAACCTGCATTGAACACGTTGCTTTTATAAAATGGACTGGGCACTGCACCAACTGTATTTCGGACCCGTATTGAGCATGTGACCTGCAAAAGATAAAAAGATCGTATTCCTTGAATTATATTTGCTGTTAACATATGGTATCGCCCAAAAAAATGACAAATTTCAAAGAAAATTCAAGAAATAATAGATTAATGTTTTGATAAATCTTGTTTATACAATGACATTAACTTAACAAATTTTCTGCATCAAATGCGTATTTCGACAATAAATATCTCTTCAGTAAAGCTCGATGACCTACATAAGAAAATCCTAAACTATTAAACGATGACGGGCTTATAGACCAAAAAGGACAACAAACATAGCTGATATTAAACAAGAAATCAAAATTTGCACGAGGGAGATAAATGCCTTAAATTATACAATTCAAAAATTTTGTATCTGAAAATTAAAACAACGCACTATTTTAATTTCCATGCGCAGATAAGACCCTCAATCGTGAATTTATAGTTGAAATTTGATTTTGTGGGTTTTTGTGATAATTTTTTACCATCTAAAAAATAAATATGCATACACGGTAGACATATCAATACAGTTTTTTTTCATAAGATATACAAATTCATCTTTAAAAACTAGTTTATAGAAATATGAAAGTGTGTCATATCTCCTATTTCTACATAGTTCATTATATCAATTATAAATTTTATCTTTTCACGTTTTTACATGGAAAAAAAAATAAAATCAATAGAATGTACCAATCTCATTTGATAAAGATCTTTGCGTAAGTAATCTTAATCAAAATAGCAAATCTTTTGAGCTACAGCAACGAGACGTACTCAATTATCAACCAATTATTTGAGTTAGATTCATTGGCTAGAATGGAACAATACACAATACAGGACTTTTGTATTCCCACGTCTCTCGAAAGTGTAAACCAATCTTACGACAACAGTAATATATAACGAACTGGCATACCGTTTATGTATTTAAGGCACACGATAGTTTGTTGCTGTCCATAAGAAGATTGAAAATTAATAAAATGAAATGAATGAATGTTAAGTACCAAAACAGTAAAGGAAAATGAATGGAAGCATATAAAATGTTACCTGCATATTCATTTGATATTTTCCACGCCAATCTGAACTTGTTAAGTAAGTGCTATTGATGTTATCAAATTCTATATTTTTGTACATCGTTACATTGTGTTCATTTATATACCAATTCACATCGTAAACATAAGTTTTATTAGAAATATCTCCGAATTTACATCTGAACACTGGTATAAGGCTTGGTGTAGGAGGGTAATTTGGTATGTTGAACGTTGGTCCATCTATCAGTATGGATTCCACTTTAGGTAAAATTGTCTCATTTGGAAATGATGCTATACAAAAAAAGCAGCAAACAAATTATATTACAATTGCATACGACTATTCTGTAAGATCTAATACCTTGGAAAAATAACTCATCTTATCGGTTAACATATCTGGTAAAGGTCAATTTCAATTATTTTCACGCATAACGATGCTAGAGTAGTTTCTTCGTTAAGAACAAACTTTAGCGCAAGCGATTCAACTAAGATATGATAACACACCATCATAGAACAGAGGGTATTTACTTGCAATAACATTAATGGTACCAATTGCACTGAGTATTGGAAAGTTGAAACATAGGAAAACTAAAATCTGAAATAGTTAAAGTCTTTTATAATTGTCAATATATGAAAATCTGAGTTTAAGTCATGGAAAAATCTCAGCTACTGCTAAGAATTCAAGCTAAGAAAAAAAAAAACAATTGCGAGAATAATGTTGAATAATGCTGAACATATTTTTTCTCTATCATATTTACATTACTTTCGTATACTAGTAATTTACCCTAAATTCACACACAATTTATAATATGCGTTCCTAAAAAGACCAACGTTTTAATTTCAAATCAGAAATAATTCAACAAATGCTGTGAACTAAACAGGTAAAACTGTATAAATAGGATAGGTAATTCAGGTTTGTTGCATAAACACATTTGATGAAAAAGTAAAATTACGTAGAACACATGAAAAAACTTGACTGCAAGAGAATGTGGCGGAATAGTTATATAGCTACTCAGGTAATCATTAATGTACAAATCATTTGCGATAAGATTAATAAAAGATCTGCAAAACCTGTGAAACTTAATTTAATGTATTTAAGGCAAACGAGGAATGGAATCTTGATATACGTTAGCGTATAAGAGCAATAGTAGTGTACTGAATAAAACACGTTATTCTGATGTAATAAAAACAACGGATGGAAATTGACAATGTCATCGTTAACATCATGAAACACGAAAAGAAATCAGTTTTTTTCTTACTAATTTGGCATGATTCTTTCTTTAATAAATCTTAATTTTCATATGCTTCACTGTTGTCATGCAATCCTATTTTATATTCGGGGACAAAAATATGGACCAACACTTTATGTTGGTTGTCAAATTCTTAAATTGCACGCAGTTTTTTTTTCTTTTTTTTACAAAAAAAAACAAATATTTATACATACATGTACACCCTGGGTAATATCCAGATTCAGATGACAAACCATCGTCACAGAGAACAGGACCGTCTCCTACAAAATATTGCAAGTCCCTTTTTAGCCAATTGATGTGCATTATAAGATATAATGATCAACATTTTTTTTTTTTATAATTTATGACCCTTTTTGTATATAAGCAGTGTTTTAGCAGTCCAGAGCTAGTTTTAGAATTTGACGACACATATCCTTTAAGTTTCATGTTTAGGTTTATATCTGATAATTTAAATAACCAAGTTAATAATTACTAAGAATACAAGTAAGGTTACCTCTAATATATATATATATATTTGGATAGATGACCACAAACGTCACTACAAAGAAGAATTCGAAAACCAAGACAAGAAAGAATTTACGTAAAAGTTGAAATTACGCAAAATCTTATAATAGATTAATTTTTATAAAGATTTAGTTCTTTAGACTTTTCTGCAACTTCTTATGATCATCGTTTGTCAATGATACCAGAGCTACCTTCAAAAGATTCAATTGTTGCAGTACTTTGAGATCAAATGATTTTCAAACAAATCATTTAAAATTCTGTATGAATGTAAGGTGTTTTATTTTTTTAAAGGAACTTACAACAAAGGAGAACTGCATTTCTGTCAATATTATCATACACATGCGTTACAGTGGTCCATCTAAGTATATGTTAAATACGATAAATGATGGCGTGTTTGTTCATATAATATTTTGTATATAGATTTTTAATGTACGCTATATAATGATATACAGTGAATTTAACAGAAAAGACTAAGGAACTTAAGAAAACAACTAGTAACAATAGTTATCAAAAGTACCAGGAATATAATCTGCCTTCGACTCTAACTGAACATATTTGATGCTCTTGATGCACATTTTTGAACTTACTCTAATTTAAAACGCTGAATAGAGTAACTTGAGAGAGTCAAATATATGATATGCATGAATTAATGGAGATTTTTGTTTGTAAATTTACAAACGTTTTGTTAAATTTCATGTCCTAGTGATAACTAAGGGGCATTAGCTAAGAATTCGACCAAAAAAATAAAATTTGTTTTTTATTGATGTTGACAAGAATTATAAAAGCAAAAAAACAAAATAATATTTCTTTACTATAGTTTGGTTATAAATATTTCGTCATAAAAAGCTCACCTCATTGCTGGTATATTTCAGACTTGCAATAAGTACTCATACAAACTTTTGATTCAACCTTTAGAGAAGATGGATACGCATGAGTTAATCATGTAGCTCATTAATATAAAAACGAAGAATGTTAAAATGGAGTGCAAATCAATGAAACCATCATGATTCACTATTTGGCTTACAGATCTGGCATACGAAAAAATCCATCCTATAGAGGTAAAAAAACAACCTGATTAAATCCATATACTGAACTCAAACAGATCTTGAAACGTGTTCGCTAATTTGTTTTTATGCTTACGTTGGATTATATGACCGTCTGCAGTCTTCGAATTTCATCTCGATTGATAATTAGATTTCGTCTGGTATAAAAAAGTACAAAAAACTGATTCATTAAAGCGAGCCCATGCACTGTTATGTTTTTCTTTTATACTTTTTGTCATTTGGATATTCGTTTTAGTATTTTCTATCTAAAATATGAGTATTTGGGTCAAATCGTTGAACATGAATAACAATACGGCCTTTCACTAAGACTACATCAAATACTTCATATGGGTCTAACATTGTTTGCCTTTCTTTGAGTATCACTTTTTGATCTGAAGTATATAAATTTTAAACTTAAGTTATTACATTAACGGATCGACGTCAAACAATTAAGAACATTTTTTAAATGTTGGTGTAGAAGCTCCATGCATTCTTCTGCATTTCAAAAAGATTTAAAGATTGTATTGACCTTTATATATAAAATATAGAATCCAACCCGATATGTTTCTGTTTCTTTTATTCTTGCAAAATATATTCTCCATTTAAAATGTCAAAATAGGAAAGATATACTTTGCATTATATCTTCGTGGGGTTTGATTAAAATCATTCCTTTATAAAATAAAATACACTAAATCTAAGGTCGTTTAAACTTTTAAATCGAATATTTGAAACCATGTATCTATTTCTTTTAAAGAAATTCTTTTCCACAGGGAATACGTCATAATTTCGTATTAATTACCAAAGCAGTAGGCTGAGTTTGTCGTCGTATTAGGTAAATAGTAAACATAAAATCCACCAGAACAATTCATAATTTTAATGTCGATTTCTTCCTCACAAACGTCTTTTTGTGTCTGTTTGCAAGCTACTAGTGTCACGTTTTCTTCCTCACCATTTGGCAACGAGCCTGAAAAGACCATAATATTGTATGTGTTTAAGAAAATGCATAATAAATGTGGAAAAATGTTCAGACATGCGTCATAAATTATTACAAGCTCAAAAATCTTACATGGATTTGATTATATAATTTTTTGTAAAGATTTGAAGCCGTTTTTATAAACAAAAACTATTTAGTTATAAGTATCATCTTTTAACATCTTTCAATATGTGAAGGTACCATATAAAAACAAAATCAACAGAAAGAGAAGAGAATAATGCCAGTTTTACAATTGAAGGTATATCTCAACACCAACTTAAAAAAACAACCTTTTGCATTGAAGCGCCTCACTCAAGAGCATCTAATTCAGTTAGAATTATGGAAACGGATTTATATAAGTTTTTTTTTGTTTCCGAATCACTGTATTTACATTGAATAATGATATTTTGTGGACTTTTTGAAATAAAATATTGTTTAAACTAATTAAGTGGTTGGCGTTTGGCCGATAGGCCGATAGTTTTCTCATTTGAATTAATTTACATTTCACATTACGGGACTTTTTTTTTAGCTGACTTTGCGGCGAAGGATTTGTTCATTGTCGAAAGCCGCACGATGACCCATAGTTGTTAAATGCTATGTCATTATAGAGAGCTGTCTCATTGGCAATCATAACACATTTTCTTAGTATATTTAGGGCTCAAACATGTTACAATGTGTTATTTTTATAATTAAACAACAATTTCAATTCTAAAAAAGTGAGAAATATCTTTTGAATTCACGAGCGTTTGTGTCATATGCAGTGTTGTCTTTCGACAGAATTCTGTCTGATTATTCCAGAGAAACTGAGTTGATCCAAGTTTTTTTGGTTGATTATTTTTTCGGCTTTTTTCCCAGGAAATAAGACAAAGTTTTTTCTTTCGCATTTCTAGTACTATTACACTACGAAACAACACTACACTCACCATTTAGCCAGATTGGATTAATTGTACCACAATGTAATATACCAGGAGGATACGTAGGCATTTTTTCTCCATTGTCACTTATTACTCTGTACCATGTTTCATTTAAAATTTCATCACTGATAGGTATATCACTTGAGATATGCGTAATATATCCCGCAGACCTCTTTTCTTCATTTTCTATTAGGCTGTATTGGTTACACGGCCCTGTAGAATTGAGAACAAATACCTACTAATAGCCAGATTTGCAAAAACAAAAATTACCACATTTGAACTTCTTTGTATAAGATATTCACACCGAGATCGAATAATGATATCTTACTATGAGACAATCAATTCATAACTTTAGGTATCAAATAATCAACCTTGGAAATAAAAGCAAATTGTTAGGAAGTTTTCATTATTTTCTATATTTGAACTGTAATGACATTGGTAAAATAAATACTTAGAAACAAAATATATGAATATTATGGGTTTGCAATTTATGTGTTTCGATTGTCCTTCGAGGCAAACCAATTATTAGTCGACAGTGAAATAATATATAAAAAACATGCCAGAGCATTGTCGTATTTAGTTTGTTAAATGGAGTTCATGTATTTCCAGTGGACTTAAAGACTTGTTGGTAGATGTTATATTGTGGATTAATTCTTGGGTTTCAATTTTCGTGGTGTATTAAAGAAAACTTACATTTTCGTGGATATACAATTTTATATTTTTGACTCATGTATGAATAAAGATAGAAACTCACAAATAGTTCATCTGGTTAAGAGAGTTCACTACAGTTACCATGTATTTAAATAGATTTATTAAGTTTGTTTATTTACAATATAGAATCACAAAGATGAAGTAGCAATAACAATCTTCACAAAAGTATACTTTGATGTTAAATATAACATATTTAACACATAAATAGCAATTTTTATTCAGGTAATACACTATTTATTTTATTATGTTTTGCAAATTCAGCAGAAGAAACGATTTAGCCATGTAAAGTATAATGTTTAACAATTTTTAATTATTTATATAGTTAAAATTCTCTGATTTGTCTGTTTTGGTGGTTCGAGTCCCCATAAGGACGTCTGAGTTGTCTTCATAGACAGTCAGAATTGTCTTATAAGTCGGTCCGATTAGACTTGGTCCTACTTGTCTTCGGGCCGAGTCTTCTCACATTCGTGAACTCAAAAGCCGACTACAATTGATTTCGATTAAATAAGATTAATTCGTTTTATTCGTCAATCATGTGTTTATCTATGCTTGATTTAAATGTATAGAATGATAAACGTAATTTACTAAAATATATAAGAATCATGTGATATGTATGTAGCTTCGTCATGTTGAACATTGCTTACCTGCCTGACAAGTACTTATGTAATCAGGACAACAGTCTCCTATCTCGACACAAGCTTCATCACAACAACACCCTCCAAAATCAGGGCCACAACAGTTTGTTCCTAGACAACACTGTGGTTCTTGTCTGGTTGCACAGAAGGCTTGCTCGGATCTTTTATACCTGTGTATATTTGAGGTGACATTTCTGAAAGATCCTGAAATGATTTTTTTTTTTAGAAAGTGTGGTAACTATATTATAACATCTTAAAGACATGCTGAAGAAGTGTATCAATGGAAATTTGATTTAAATATTATCCTGAAAATAAAGAAACAAGACATTTCGAGGTCACCCAAATTGTAGTTTAAAAAAAAATCACGCTCAACATCTTTCACAAAAGTCCAGTATGAAAACCAATTTAGTATTTGAAAAAAATAGGTTATTATAAAGACCGTACGATCCCCGTACAAAATCATCATAGATCGTCTGTTGTTAAATAAGAAAGGTTTTTGTCGAAGTGGTCAGTATCTATGGGCATCTTGTTTTCTTATAAACTTTAAATTGTTTTTGTAATACAATATTTTTCCAAGTATGCTGTAAAAGTACTCCAAAAGTTAATTACAGAAACGAATTGCTTCCTGTAACGAATGCAAAGGAGATGGTATTACTAGGGAAACTTTTGATGTCTCGAAAAATCAAAAATTGACCTAAATGTACCAAATATTACACCGCAGATGCGTGTAAGACATGAGTCTCTTAGACATATGTGGGTTTTTAATGTAAAACATTTGCTAGTAGCAATTTTGTCTTAAAGCAATGTGTAAAATTGACTCTTTTGGTACAATTTGTCAATTTCCATATGTTTATTATATCATGGTATGTTACTTTATACAGTCATGTGACACATTTACACATAAGTGACCATTTATTTTAATATTGTGACGTTTTTGACAGATAACAGTGCCTAAATTTTTATTGATATTGTCTACATAGTTTTGGCTATAGTTCTTCCAACCCTACTTTTTATTATTTTATTAAAGCAGTAAATGTGTGTATTTTATTTCATTAGTATGAAATTCAAAACAGTGTAGCTGTGGCCATTGATTGACCCATCAAAATCATCCATTGACTGGGACAATTTACGTGAACGTTTGTCTGTAACAACCACTGTTCATGACGTACCTACGATAGACATTTAAACTGTGGGGTCAACAAAGATTTCTTAACGCCTTTAATTATAAAATAATTCGAAAAATTAATCAGGAATAACCTTTGTGTTTTGATTTATATAATTGATATAAATCAAAATATCGTGTTATTTCTGATTAATTTTTCGAATTACTTTATTTAGGTGTTGAGAACCTTTGGTGACCCCATAGTTTAAGTGTATTTAAAAAGTACATAGTGAGCATTGGTCGTTACATACAAACGTTCACCTAAATTGTCCCAGTCAATGAATGATTTTAATGTGTCAATCAATGGCCACAGCTACACTGTTTTGAATTTCATACTATTACCTATTCATGGTTTGATCGTTTTAATATTGTATGTTCCAGAATGATAGAAAACGTGTGTTTTCTTACCGGCAGCTTTTGATTAATTTTACGTTACTTTCACTTTCGCTTTTACAGGAAGTCACGAGTATTATTATAAATAGAGTGACAATAGAAATCGTATAACTTGTACACTGTCCTGAACATGCTGTAGTTATATTTTTGTATGTTTTTCAAAATAGAGATAAATGTTAGAGTATTTTATGTAAGGTTTATGTAGAAGAGAGTTTTATTCTGATTATTGTAATAAGTTCTTATGAACTATTTTTGCACCGACGTTGCGCATCTTTTCACAGTTATAGGGCTGTATTGACGTCATTTCATCAGACGTTTAGTGCAAAGATATGCACCTTATAAGGAAGTTTCCTTATTAGGTCATTGATTTCAACCATATTTGGAATTTCTCTCACGCGAAACCACAACACTAGCGTAAGATTCATAGTATTTTACGTCAGTTCCAGCTTGTCCCTACCGCCGGTTAGCAGCTTTATTTACGTGTCTCATACATTTCAAGGTACAGTTTTTCTAAAGCAGCAGTTTAAGTTCCAGAATGTTGTAATATATATGCAATATAATTATTTATGCAGTTCATTTAATTGTTCCGGTTTCCAGTTTTTAACGGAGGCAGAAATTTAATAGTTTTCTTGTTTTCTAAATATTATAAGTTTTGAGAATAAAGTTTGATAATGAATTTCAACTTTGAATAGGAGAAAGGTGCGTAAAGTCGGCAAAAAGTATCCGTCTGTTTTAAATACTCAGTGTGGCTGTTAATATATTTTCATGATATAGAAAGAGGGTTACGGAAATTGAGATTTATTTATTTGTGTAGTATTTTACATGTATTTATATGGAGAGTTGCTGATATAATCTGTGTTTCCTGAAAGTTGATTTTTGGCGTAGCTATTTTAGCTGTATTATCTTATGTCCGTCTAATATATACGGACTATTGTTAATTGTTGATTGTTGTTTTAAGAGATTTATTGCTGTTATTCCACGTTCCAGTTGTTTTTAATATTATGTCTTGTGAATAAAAGTTATTATACACTTGAAACTATTTTGTGTTTCCATTCAAAACATCAAACTAAAGACTGAGCTGATACTTGATTACATTACATATAAAAATCCATCCGACTTACACACACACATAAAGGAGACTACGCTGACCTAGAAACTATATTTGTGTGATATGCAGTATGCAGTAGCAGTATTAGTAATTATTTCATGTACTCTGAGCCTTCATATTTCCTGTTAAATTCTTTTGGTTCGTTGTTGGTGTCTGTCTGGTCTGGTGGTTGGTTTGGTTGGTTAGAAAGGTTCTGACCGGTTTGCGAACACGTTACAATATATTCTTGATTAGCATTATTTTAAAAGGCTTGATGTTGAGCTTGCTATAAAACCAGGTTCAATCCACCATTTTCCTCGGAGTTCAGTGTTTTTGTAATTTTATTTTACTATTTAGCAGAAAATGGCTGTTATCGTAATTCCTCATTTGAATAATAACAATAACAGTTAAACTGATAGTGTTTTAAAATTATCATTATATAAATATAAATGAATTTGATAGGTTACGAAAACGTTGTCATATTTATTCTTCAGCAAGTTTCATAGAAATAAAAATTCGAAGTTAAGAAAACAAATATTTTTTTTTTTTTTTTTTTTTTTTTTTTTTTTTTTTTTTTTTTTATAATGAATTTTCTTTATTGTAACAAATAGACTAGCACAACATGTATGAACAAAGGTGTACAGAATGGCATTTTAACACAAAAGAAGTATTATATAATAAAACAACAATTGAATATATATGGTGGTGCAATAGTAGCTTGAAAATAAATAAATATCTTATAACATTGAAGTCTTACTTGTTCTTGCGATATGCATAAGTGGTGTTTCAATCAAATTTTAACATTTATTATTTATTCTATGATAGGGGCCCAGGGACTCCAGTATTTGTTATATTCCTCTACAGAGAGGTTTTTAAATGAAATGTATTTTTCTAGATTCAAGTGTTCCTTTAAATAGTTTTTTAAAGCATTTAAATTTGGCAAAACTTCTTGTAGTTTTGTTCGGTAGATGTAGTATTTTGAAAAAAGAATAATCTTATTTTTAACAAAATTCAATTTAACATTTTCTAAGATACCAAATAAAATAATCATAATATTCAAAGGCAGTTCAATATTTGTCATTTCAAAAATCCAAATGTTTAGTGCATGCCAGAGACTGGCGACCATCGGACAGCTCCAAAATAAATGTTCTATGGTCTCTGGTCCTTCTTTACAAAATGTACACATGTTGTTACTATTTATTTTCATCTTGTAAAGTAGTGAATTAGTTCCCAAAATTCTATGGATAATTCTATATTGGAACCAGCTAAGCTTAGTGCTTTTACTATATTTTGTACACGAAGTGTGTATTTTTTTCCAGTTAATACCAGTCATATTAAGATGGTTCTCCCATTTTTCCTTTGCAGCAAATGTAATATATTTTTCATTCAATATGTTGTACATGTCTTTTGAACCTTTTTTTGATTCAAAAAAGATACTTATGTTAAAAGGTATTATTGCATGAATTTTTCTCTCGTTTACTTCAATATTTATCGTGTTTAACCACTCATTAAGCGAGTGTGCTATTCCATAATAATGTAAAATATTTGGCCTAAATTGATATAATTGTTGGAAATTTTGAAATGACATAACTTTGCCCTGGTCATCTAACAAATCTTGCACTGTCCAAATTCCCGCATTTGCCCAGTTTTTATAGTAGACTCTTGAACCACCAATTTTAAAGTTTTCTACCTCCCATAAAGAATAAGATAGAATTTCATCAATACATCTTGGTTTTCTAATTTGATTAAGGGTTTTCCAAGCATCAAAAACTTCTTGCCAAAATTTATTTGATGACCTTTTAATAGGCCCAATATAACTTATTTCAATAAAATTTATTTGCTCCACAATAGAGACTAATCTCACCCACTTTGAATTCGAATTATACAAACGTCTCACCCATGTAAGTTTTAGTCCCTGTATAAATGCTTTTAAATTTAGCATTTTTAAACCACCCTTATAATAATCTTGACATAAAAGATCTCGCTTGACCTTATCTGGTTTATTATCCCAGATAAAAGCATACATTTTATTTGTTAAATTAAGTAACATATTCTCATCTGGACTAGGGATAGATAGAAACAGATGATTTAATTTAGCTATGACCAAAGTTTTTAAAATGGTAATCTTTCCAAAGGGGGTGAGATACTGTTTTGACCATTTTTTCAAAGTGTTGTCTATATTATCTAAAACAAATATTTTTGCTATAAGATGAATGCCATGTTTCAAAGATTTTTTCTAGGGTCTTAAGTCCGAAGTTATTTCGTGAATGAACTGCACATTTAGGAATGAAGGAATGGTAATATATTTTGTATTTAATATCAAATAGTAGGATTTGCCTTGTTAAAACATGGTTTTAGCGCTTAAAAATGAAAATGTCATGTTTTTGCAAAGTGATAAGTCGTGAAAAAATATTGATATGAAATTGTGAAATTCAGAACATGCATATCACTGATAACATGTTTTCCATAAACTACTGAGTCATTTGAAATATCAGCAGACTTGGCTATTCGCATGAACTAGTGAGTAGTGACCTATAATTGCTTAAATCTATTCTAAGTAGGCTATGGTGGATATTTGTCATATTGGAAATCATTCAAAATCTCATTAGTTAGAGCGAGATTATGAACATAAACAGGATTCATCTAATTTCAACGCAATACTTTTTGCTGATAAAGGAAACGTGTCATATGAACTAAATTTTTTAGGACAAGGAAGTTGCAGGACAGAATTGGGTACAGTGTATTTCAATACTATCTAAAATCAGTTGAAAAGTTTTAACGATCAATACCTTTAAAATTGTTGAATAGGTTCTTTTATTATAGATCACATTTGGTAATTTGAGTAGATTCTTGATATAGCTATGAATCAAAAATGTACATTGGGAAAATGTCAATACCAGTAATGTTCCAATAAATTTATTTCTTCGCACCAGACCACTTTATGATCATTTGAATTATAAAAAGTAAAATCACAAAAATACTGAACTCCGAGGAAAATTCAAAACGGACTGCCAGAGTGATAATATGAACGAAGGGATATACCTGATGTCAAATTCAAAATAGGACAAGATGTTAAATGTACTAGTAATAGAACCTGTCCTATTGCCTAAATAGGAAGCTATTTATAAAACAAAACAAGTCATATAACTTCAGTTGTATCAACTGCTGTGAGACCAATAATTTTGGGACCAATCAGAAAAAGCATACAAAAAATTAATTATACTTCAAGTTAGAAAATTTTATATATGCATGCTTGAATTTTCAGGATATAACTCTCAAAACTATAAAACCATTTATATGTTTTTGTCCTATTGCAGGTGTCACGCTGTCCGAATTTGACACCAGATGCAGGAATGGAAAAGGAAATATTCAGATTCGGGTGTGAATACAGTGGTTGATCCATAACGTTTTCTAAAGAGAGAGGGAAACTGACTGCCATGAGAGGGGGCCTGCTACAGTCGTGCTTTATTGTTCCCTATATAATCAATCAAATTTTTCCCATGATAGAAGGCAGCCGCTGATGGTATCATAACCAATTGGGTTTCCAGGCGCTGGTAGAAACTTCGTGAACGATGGCAAAATCTTTGTCCAAAAGACCATGCGAAGGTTCGTTTTCGTGTTAAATTCATAATGCAAAAAATAGAGTTTTCTGTCAAATCGCGTTATTTTCGTCATTACTGCGTGTCATAAATAAAGGCAACAGTAGTATACCGCTGTTCAAAACTCATAAATCCATGGACAAAAAACAAAATCGGGATAACAAACTAAAACCGAGGGAAACGCATTAAATATAAGAGGAGAACAACGACATAACACTAAAATGTAACACATATAGACAAAATCCCACGAGAATAACAAATATAACATATATATATAACATCAAAACCATATACATGAATTTGGGATAGACAAGTACCGTGACACGTCTTATCGCAATGTGAATTTACACTCAAAAATAAGAGAAAACAAACGACACAACGTTATAATGTAATACACACAGAAACGAACTATAATATAACAATGACCATATTCCTGACTTGGTACAGGGCATTTTTAAAGGAAAAAATGGTGGGTTGAACCTGGTTTTGTGGCATGCCAAACCTCGCACTTTTATGGCCATGTGAAATATAACATCAAAATGACAACACAGGACTACAATATAAATAAATTGGAGAACACAATAGACAAAGAATCACACGAACAACAGCCAACAAAAGGCAACAAGTTCAAAATTTTAATACGCCAGAAGTGTATTTTGTCCACACAAGACCTATGTGTGACGCACAGATACAAAAGTTTGAAAGCCGAAACGAGTACAAAGTTGAACAGCATCGAGGACCAAAAGATCAAAAAGGTTGTGCCAAAAACGGCAAGGGTTTTCCGTTAAGTTACCAGAAAATCCCTATAATTTAGAGTAATTTATAATTTTGCAAACAGTAAATTTAATAAAATGAATATTCAAAAGATGTACATGATAAAGCTGAAGTATTAACTAATTACAGGAAACAACTGAAATACATTTACATAACCAGACATTTGAAACACAAAAGTAGACACATCCGAATACGTTTAAACCTCTACGCCAAGTGACGTCCTATTTGAAACTGAAAAATGACGAAAAAATGACGTCATTAGAATTAGTAAAACAGAGCATCAAAAAATGAAAAATGACGAAAAAATGACGTCATTAGAATTAGGATTAATTTAAGATTATATATTTGAACTAAATACTGATATAGCATTTAATAACAAAGCACATTTTAATTCTTATTAATATAAAACTGAGGTAGCAATTAACTATATTATAAAACTATGTCAGGTTTGTTATGAATCTAACTTCAAACGTAAAATATCGTACTGATTACTTTGAACGAAATCAAATCTGATAAATGAAGGCGGTGATTAATTTTCTTTACCATAACACAGAAATATAATAGAAAAGACGTCAACACATTTGACAAAATCCGATGAGAATTACAAATATAACATTAAACATTTAAACTAAATACATGAATATGGGATGTATAAGTACCGTACCACGTCTTATAGTAATGCGAGTTCACACTCGGCAAAACAGTCACAATCGGGAATAAGTCACGTTTGGTAATTAAAAGATTAGACGACATTATGACAAAACACAATCTACCATGTGGTAAAAATGTCCTTAGCTAGTTTGGTCAACGAAACATCGTATGGATCCACCAAATCGTGATGGTGTCCATAAAATTTACGGAGTGTCAATTTTAATCTGTCCTCCTCATAACTTTGTTGGAGCAGTTTCTGCGTAAGGAGCACACTCCTGTATATGAAGTCCGTATAGTGTGAACAAGCACGTGAATAACGTATCAATTGTGATATGTAAACACCATACGAAGGGGCAGAGGGTATGTTACTGCTGAGAAATGGGAAATTGATAATTGGGAAGTTGAAATCGTCCCGTTTATCATAGATTTTCGTGTGAAGTCGTCCATCTACGTCAATATTGAGAAAAAGATCAAGGTATGAAGCAGTCCTTCTAGTATCAGTGGTATCCTTAATTTCAAGTTCACTTGGATATATGAGATGTAAGTATTGGCTGAAATATGGGTTATTCAATGATAGAACATCATCAATATATCGGAAAGTAAAATTAAAGAATTTCGCAAGGTGCTTTTTCTTTTTGTCTTTTAGAAGGTTCTGAATGAATTCAGCTTCATACGAGTACAAAAACAAATCAGCCAGCAGGGGTGCACAATTAGTACCCATTGGAATACCGACTGTCTGTTGAAATATAAATCCTCCAAACTCAACAAATATATTGTCGATCAAAAAGTCCAGCATTTTGATAATATCATCTTCTGTATATTTTCTGGGAGATTCAGTGTGATTTTTCACAAAATATGAATTATTGTAACCCAAAACAAGAAATTTGTATCTACGATTTCCATTTTTATAGAAAAAGCTCTGTTTTATGAGATGGTGTAGTCGATCTTTCAACTGAGCATGGGGAATAGTAGTATATAGCGTAGAAAAATCAAAAGTTTTTATGTTGCTGCAAAATTGCAAAGATTGTGATTGAAGGTTAAGCAGTAGATCTTTCGAATTTTTGAGAATCCACATCTGGTTAACACCACTGGTAGAATATATCTCCTCACAATATTTTTGAAGCCCATCTTTAACTGTCGAAAGAATAGTAGTCAGTACTTTAGAAAGATGTTTGGTTGAACATTTTGAAGACCCAGCTATGTATCGTTCTTTATATGGAGTTTTGTGTAATTTGGGTATCCAGTATAATGAAGGCAAGTTTTCTTCGTTTTCTTTGATGTTGATACCAAAA